>NC_133666.1:28123459-28206689 GCF_037893015.1 Macrotis lagotis
TTCAACCTCTCCATAGTTATTGATTTCCTTGCCTAACTTACTTCAAATATGTGCAAACCTCCCCTATCATTAAAAAACTTCATTAGACCCTGCCGTTCTAAATCTGTCCTCTTTTTCTTATCCAAACTCCAAAACAAAAGCTGTCTACACTTGCTACCTACACTTCCCCTTCCCTGATTCGCTTAACCTCTGGGATCAGGCTTACTACCTGATCGCTCAAGTGAAGTTGTTCTTTCCAAAGTTACCAGTGATCGCTTAATTGCTAAACCATATGGTTGGTTTTTATGCCTTATACTTCCAGACCTGTCTTGACACTGTTGATCATTCTCTCTTTTGAATATTCTTTTTCTCTCTAGGTTTTCTGATGCTTTTTTCTCTTTGTTCTTCTGCCACATGAACTATTTCTTCTCTGACTCCTTGGATGGTTCATCATCCATATCATTCCCCTTAATTTTGGGGTCCCCCCAAGGTTGTGTCCTAAGTTCTCCCCTTCTTTCTATATTCTCTCTCTTGACCACCTCATCAGGTCTCATGGGTTTAATTCTTATTTTTATGCGGATGACTCAGACCAAATATCTAACCTCAATCTTTTCCCTGAACTTCAGACTCACATCATGAATTCCTCTTAGGTCATTTAAAACTATGTCCTAGTCAACATATCCAAAGCAGAACTCATTATCATTTTCCCAAATCCCATTTCTTTCCAAAGTTTCCTAAAACTGACAAAGGCACTATCATTCTTCCAGTCTTTTGATTTCATAACTTTGATGTTATTCATGACACCTCATTCTCTCTCACTTCCCAATCCAATCAATTGCTTAATCTTGCTGGGGTTTTTGGTTTGGTTTTGTTTTTTAGGTTTTTGCTAGGCAATGGGGTTAAGTGGCTTGCCCAGGGCCACACAGCTAGGTCATTATTAAGTGTCTGAAGCCGGATTTGAACTCAGGCACTCCTGACTCCGGGGCTGGTGCTCTATCTACTGTGCCACCTAGCCGCCCCAATCTTGCTGTTTTTACCTTCACAACATATCTTTAACTCAACCATTTCTTACAGCTACCACTTGACTTCAAACTCATATCACCATTTGGCTAGATTGTTGTACTCCCTCTTAGTTGTTCTCCCTGCCTCAAGTATCTCCATACTCCAGTTCATCGTTGGATATTGCTGCCAGTTATAATTTCGTTGTTGTTTTTTTGCAAGGCAATGTGGTTAAGTAACGTGCCCAAGAGCACACAGTTAAGTAGGTATTAAGTGTCTGAGGTCGGATTTGAACTCAGTATCTCCTGACTGCAGAGCTGGGTGTTCTATCCATTGTGCCATCTAGCTGCTCCCTGCCAGTTATTTTTAAAGGGCAAATCTGATTTTGTCACTCCCCTATTCAAAAAAAAAATTCCAATGGTTTCCTATTACCTCTAGGATAGAATATAAAACCCTCTGTTTAGCTTTTAAAGCATTTTGCAAATTGGCCCCATCCAATCTTTTAATTGTACATTACTGCCCTTCTTAAATTCTGGGATCAAGCCCAGAATTTCCTCTTTGTTTCTCAAATACAGCACTTTGGCTTCCATCTCTGTGCCTTTGTATTTTTGATCCCCTATGCCTAAAATGCATCACCCCAACCTCAGTTTCATAGAATCTTTTTCTTCCTTTAAGACTCAGGCACCATCTTCTGCATAAAGCCTTTCTTGAATCCCTCAACTGGGACTGCCTCTTCTCCCAAATTTCTTTATATTCACCTATTCTGTATTTATTATCTTTATATTTATTCTGTATATATTTATATATGGCTTTGTTGTCTTCCTTATTAGGATTCAAGCTCCTTAAGACAAGGGATAGTTTCACAAAATATTTCTATCTCCACAACTTAGAGCAGTGTCTGGCACGTCATGTTGTCCTTCAGACATTTTAGTCATATCCAACTCTTTCTGACGGTATTTGGGGTTTTCTTGGCAGCGATACTTAGAGTGATTTGCCATTTCCTGTTCCAGTTCATTTTACAGATGAGGAAACCAAGGCAAACAGAGTCAAGTGACTAACCCAGGGACACAGCTAGTAAATGTCACATCTGAACTCGGAAAGAGGAATCTTTCTGAATCCAGACCCAGAACTCTATCCACTGCTTCGCCGTCTAGTTGCCTTAATAAAGAATTGCTGATTGATATCTTAATTTTCTTGGTTGTCATGGGTTCTTGTCCTCTCAGATCAGTACCTCCTGCACCAAATCTGTCTTTATTCCTCACTTCTCCTAGCTCCCACAGTATCAGAATCTAATCCAGCCCATTCATGAAAAAAATTCCTACGATAACATAGTATATAATTGACCACCTAACCTCTACTTAAAGACCTATAGTAATAAGGAACCCATTGTCTCTTGAAACAGTCCATTATATCGCTGGACAGCTCTCATTGTTAAGTTTTTCCTGTCATGAAGCCTATGTATTTCTGTAACTTCTGCCCACTATCCTGGTTCCAACTTCTGAGGCTAGATAGAACAAGTGTAAAATGCACATTTTATTTTAATATTTGAAGACAGGTATCATGTTCTTGTGGATACATCTCTTCTCCAGGCTGAAAATACCCACTTCCTCCCCCCCACCCCGATCCTCAGATGAAAAGGACTCAAGACCTTTCATCATCCTGGTTGCCCTCTGCATGCTCTCCAGTTTATCAATGCCCCTCTTATATTGTGGTCCCCAGAATTGAACACAATACTTCAGATGAAGATATAGAATAATCTTCTGTAACTGGGATCTTTTAAAAAAAAATTACCAGGGGTCTCTTAGCTGACATTTCATGCTAAATTCAGACACTTGAAATTAAACAGCCCGTAAGCATGACTTGAGCATCATAATCAAGGCATTAAGCATAAGGCAGCTAGGTGGTGCAGTGGATAGAGCAGTTGGGCCTGAGTTCAAATCTAAAGTCAGATAATTCCTAGTTGTGTGACGCTGAACAAGTCATTTATCTTCTGTTTGCTTCAGTTTCCCCATATGTAAAATGAGAACAATAATAGTACTTACCTTGTGGGTTTTTTGTGAGGATCAAATGAGAAGATAATTGCAAAACATTTAAACAGTTTAAGTGTTATATAAATATTAGCTATGATGGTGATGATGATGATGATTACGAGTATTTCTTTACCTCCATTCATAGGACTGTTGTCAATTTGAGGCATTATATTCCAGAACTTCAATATGCATCTTTTTGCTTTTTTCTCTCCTAACAGACCACCATTGATTCATTTTATAGCTTTTTGCTATGAAAAAGGATAGCTTTGCTTAATCCATTTCCTTGTATGAAAAAAATTTTTTAGTGAAACAGAAAACCCCCACCACCTTAACGAGGAAAATGATACGTTCAGATCATCTTAGCAGGAACTCTTTGTTGTTAACTCTTGGGATGGTCAGAATTGAATATGACCACAACTACTTAAAAAGTTCATTTGTATTTTTTGTGGTTATTATGGCTTTTTTGAATAACACTGATGTTACCATTTCTTTCAAAGTAGAATAATAATTTCTCAAAAAAAAATATTGACGATTTCTGTACTAAGATTACACATGCAAGACTGTTCCCTCCCTATTCCTGGAAGCTCTCTCTGTGACTCTCTCTGTGACTCTCTCTGTCTTTCTGTCTTCTCTTAATGTAGCCCAATATTACATTCATTGTGGCTCCCATGTCATAATGTTGACTCTTATTGGCCTTGTGGTCCATGAAGATTCCAGTTCATTTTTAGAACAAGTGTTATATTATCCTATACTGGTAAAGATTTTTTGTATAGAAACAGAAGACTACATTTTTCTTAATCAAATTTGGGTTCTGGCATACAGTGTGCTAGCTATCTTTCTTCTAGTTTTGAGTCTTCTTTTTTTTCAACATTCATTTTTTATAAGATTCTGAGTTGCAAATTTTTCTCCTTCTCTTCTTCCCCTCCCCCCCTCCATGATGGCAAGCAATCTGATATAGGTTCTACATATGTTAAACATTTCCTCATTAGTCATGTTGTGAAAGAAGATGCAGAGGAGTAGGGGGAAATCATGAGAAAGAAAAAAAACATTTTAAAGTGAAAATAGTCCGCTTTGATCTATAGTCGGACTCCATAGTTCTTTCTCTGGATGTAGATAGTGTTTTCCATTATAAGTTTTTTGGAATTGTCTTGGATCATTGTATTGCTGAGAAGAGCTAACTCTATAATAGTAGCTTATTGCATAGTGTTGCTGTTACTGTGTACAATGTTCTCCTGGTTCTGCTCATTTCACTCCTAAGTTTGTTTTCTACAAATCTGATGAACCTTTCTCCAGAGAAAACAGGCACCATCATAAGAGCATGGGTTTTGTTATTAACTTTTTTTTCATATTTGGTATGTGGTGAACTTCCACTCTGTCAATTTGCTTTACTCAATAATTGCTCCACTCATCTTTTTTTTTTTTTATGACTTTCCATTGACTTCCTTAGTCTTCTTGTGTCTGCTTCATCAGCTGTTCCTCTATCAGTCTTGATCCTCCTTAGTCCTTTTTATTTTCCTCTTTGTGGCTGCTAAGTTGTTTCAGTCATGTCTGACTCTTTAGGACCTCATTTGGGTCATCCTGATGAATCGTCCTGAATCCAAGCCCAGTGCCTTATCCACTGTACCACCTAGCTGACATTTTTCCTCTTTAGTTGTCTTTGATCATGATCCTAAATCTACCCCCAAAATGCCTGAACAGCTAGGTGGTGCTGAAGTGGTTACAGCATGGTACTTGAAATTAGGAAGACTCATCTTCCTGAGTTCAAATCCAGTCTCAGATACTTGTTAGCTCTGTGACCCTGGGCAAGTCATTTCACCTTGTTAGCTTCAGTTTTCTTATTTCTAAAATCAGATGGAGAAGGAAATGGCAAACCACTCTAGTATCTTTGCCAAGAAAACCTGAAATGGAGTCACAAAGAATTGGACAAGTCGGAAAAATAATTGGAAATGAAGGTCAGCCTGTTGTTCTCCTTCAAGCTTTCCCCAATTTCTTCTCTCCAATTTCAACCTCTGACTTGTTTCCTAAGTTTTAATCTGACCACAAAAATGTTTGGAGTTAGACTCCAAATTAAGCAGTAGGAGAGTGTCTATAGTTTCTTTGGAGAATTGCAAAGCTCCTCTAACAACTCCAAATGGCCCTCAGGAACAAAGGCCCATCTTTCTAAATATCAATATTCTACCAGTGTTGTTCTATGGTGGTGAGTCATGGAACATGACAGGTTCTCAAGAATCAAAAATGAGTGACATTCATTTATCATTCAGTGTCAGTGAAAGGGTTCAGGATGCATATGAGCAGAATGCAACACACAGGTAATGAATTAGGAAGAAGAACCAGAGTAAAGGTTAAAGAATTAAATGATTAAAAATTAGGTTGGTCATGTGGGGAGATGTAACTAATATAATGTAATATTCCCTATATTTCCCTGATATTCTCATGATGTCAGCAGAAAGGATGCAGAAGAGATAGATACATTGGAGTATGTTAATTTTTTTACACTAAGTCAAAATTTGCTTTTCTGTAAATTTACTTATCGTTTCTAGTCATGTTCTCTGGGTTCAAGAAGTAATCCTTTTTCTTAGGACAATTCTTAAAATACTTGTAGAAAGCTATAATATGCCTCCTAAATCTTCCCTTTTGTAGTAATAATAGCCTCAATTCCTTCAATCCATCCTTAAATGGCAGAAACTTGAGGCCCTCCACCACCCTGGCTGTTGTCCTCCTTTTGCCTTTCTCCAGTGACAGTTGACAGGCATGAAAGGTACTATCTATCATATTAATCTTTCCACCAGGTTTTTCATTTGAACCAAATAGAGAAGATAGGACTAATGTATCAATAAAAGCTCACATTTCTCTTTCACTTTAAGATCTTTTAATCATTTTTTAAATAAAAGAAAGATTTTATTTATTTTGAGTTTTACAATTTTTCCCCTACTCTTTTTTTTAGGTTTTTTTTTTTTTTTTGCAAGGCAATAGGGTTAAGTGGCTTGCCCAAAGTCATACAGCTAGGCAATTATTAAGTGTCTGAGGCCAGATTGAACTCAGGTACTCCTGACTCCTGGGCCGGTGCTCTATCCACTGCGTCACCTAGCCGCCCCTACCCTACTCTTGCTTCCCTCCCCCCACCCCCCACAGAAGGCAGTCTGTTAGTCCTTACATTGTTTCTATGATATGCATTGATCTAAGATGAATGTAATGAGAGAAAATCATATCCTTAAGGAAGAAAAATAAAGTATAAAAGATAGTAAAATTACATAACAAGATAATGAAGTTTTTTTGTTAATTAAAGGTAATAGTCTTTGGTCTTTGTTCAAACTCCACAATTCTTTCTCTGGATACAGATGGTATTCTCCATCGCAGATACCCCAAAATTGTACCTGATTGTTGCACTGATGGAATGAGCAAGTTCATCAAGGTTGATCATCACCCCCATGTTGCTGTTAGGGTGTACAATGTTCTTCTGGTTCTGCTCATCTCACTCATTATCAGTTCATGCAAATCCCTCCAGGCTTCCCTGAATTCCCATCCCTCCTGGTTTCTAATAGAACAATAGTGTCCCATGACATACATAAACCAGTTTGCTAAGCCATTCTCCAATTGATGGACATTCACTCAATTTCCAATTTCCACTTCTTTGCCACCACAAACAGGGCTTCTATGAATATTTTTGTACAAGTGATGTTTTTACCCTTTTTCATCTCTTCATGGTATAGACCCAGTAGTGAGTGGTATTGCTGGATCAAAGGGAATGCACATTTTTGTTGCCCTTTGGGTGTACTTCCAAAGCTTTCCAGAAAGGTTGGATGAGTTCTCTGTAAATCATTTTACAACCATGATTTCACTTGGCCCTCAAGAGAACCCTATAAAGGAGGTGATTATACCCATTTTACACATGAAGAAATAGAGGCTCAGAGAGGGGAAGTGACTTGCTCATATAGCTAGTAAATATATGATACAGAATTGAGATTCAGCTCTTCCTAATGCAAACTCCAGCTCTCTGCATAGTGGGCTGCCACTAGAGCATCATTCTTTGTTGAGATTGGCCTATATGTGGGGGTGAACAGAACATGTTATGAGAATGAATGCTGAGAATGTTGGTAGAGAACAATTCAAGTTGGGACTGTATAATGGGGACTTCTGTGGTTTTAGAGCCCTGAATCTTTCTTCTGTGACTTCACTGTGATGAATCAGTGTATGTGTTTTTGTGGGGGTTGTAAGGCTGGTCCAGGTTCATGATTTGTCTTGGACCAGACTTAGAGGAGAAAGTAATAATGAAACTCTGGTCAGATAGATCCAGTCCAAAGTAGCCCAACAAAATCACATTAGTTAAACTTACTCCCAAACCCCAATCTCTATAGAAGACACTGACATTTCTTTAGGGGCATGATGATCTCCTTTTTCCTTTGAATTTAACACAAGGGCTCCATCAAAAAAAAATTAGCAACAGGTATTTAATGAATTTGGGCAAATGAAAATAGATGACAGCCCCTTACTCTTTTTTCTCAGGTAGCTGACACTAACAGTGAGATTTCCCAAATAACCCAACACAAAAGTTCCCTAGCTTTGGTTTGCAAAACCCCTTTGTTCTATGGCTCAGTTATCAGATCAAGTCCAATAGCTCATTAGAATTCTTTATTGGAAAGCCAAAGTCATTTCAGACCCATTAAGAATACATAGTCTCCTTTCTCTCAATGGTCAAACAACAATCCACATAAAGGATTTCAAATTCCAAGCCTGGCAATGTGAAGGAGGAGTTTTCTTTGACTCTGGGGATTTTCTTTCATATCCTGATGGTTACTTAGAGATATTGTGCTGAATTTCATTCCTCTCTTGCACAGGTGGTCCCTTGTGTCCAAAATGCTCTTCCTCCTTGCATCTTACTAGTAAAATGCCTAGTTTCCTTAAATACTTAACTCAGATGTTACCTTTTACATGAGGCATTTTGAGCCACTTGCTTCTTTTTGAAATGACTTCCTATATAACTTTGTGCCTATCTGCTTACTTATCTGTTCACTTGATATATCCTGCTTATAGAATATAAGCCCTTGAGGGCAGGGACTATTGCATTTTTTTATCCTGTATTACCATCACCTTACTCGGCAGATTGCACATAGTAGATATTCAATAAATATTTGTTGATAAGCAATCACAGCTCCTTCCTGTCTTTGGAGAGATGAGGAGAGGGTGATAGGTGTGGAACATTGAATATTCTGTCAGACTTGGTTGATCTATTGATTAATTTTATTTTACCCCCTTTATTTTTAGTATGGAGTTATGGGGGATGGCTCTCTGGTGGGGAGAAAGAGAGGGACATACTTGGAAATTAAGTTGATATAAAAACAAAAGATTTCCATAAAAAGAAATGTTTGTAGAGTAGGATTGAAATTGAATTTTGTTCTCATTGTTTACTAACAGTGTGGTGTGCTCTGAAGCTTAAACATAATAATATGTTACTTGGTATTCTCACATCTATTCTTACACTTAATTCTCATCCCTGTCTCTGACATAGGGAAGATATTGAGCTATTTTACAGATGATGGAAGCTAAGACAGAAAGCAGGTGATTTTTCCAAAGGGAAAAATGTTGATTCTAGAAACATCATGATTTTGATATACCCAGCAACAATCCTAGAAAATGACTATTAAACATATATTTTGAATATATAGAAAAGGAAGTGATAATCATTAGGGACCACCAATGGGTCATGAAGAATAAATCATACAAATTAAACTCATTTTCCTTTTGGGGAAGGTTATTGGTACATGGTATAGACAGTGCATTGGGATTTCAGCAGGGTAGTTATTGAAATGACTCATGTTATGGGAGTGATGATCAACCTTGATGGACTCACTCATTCCATCAGGGCAACAATCAGGGACAATTTGGGGCTGTCTGCAATGGAGAATACCATCTGTATCCAGACAAAGAACCATGGAGTTTGAACAAAGTCCAAGGACTATTTCCTTTAATTTAGAAAAAAACTGATATCTTATTGTCTGATCCTGCTATCTCTTATACTTTATTTTTCTTCCTTAAGGATGTGATTTCTCTCTCATCACATTCAATTTGGATCAATGTATACTATGGAAACAATGCAAAGACTGGCAAATTGCCTTCTGTGGGGGGTGGGGGGAGGGAAGTAAGATTAGGGGAAAAATTGTAAAACACAAAATAAATGAAATCTTTATAATTCAAAAAAAAAGAAAGTCCTTCAAAATGATTCTAACCTACCTTTTTAGCCTTATTCCACATCCCTGCCCTCCATGTACTCTACAATCCAGGCAAACTGGGATTGCTTCTTGTCTCCCATTCAGTTCTCATCTTCATGCCAATGCACTAGCTGTTTCCTTTACCACGGATGCACTCCCTCCAAACCCCTTCTTCTAATTCCTAGTTTCCCTCAATCAAGTAGCACCTCAAGAGCCATCTCCTGAAGGAGGACTTTTTCCGCACTATTATCACCCAACTGCTGGTGCCATAACCTCCAAAATTACCTTCTATCTACTTTGTGTGTATCTTTTATGCACCTAGTTATGAATATGTCACCTTCTTTGATAAAATGTCAGTTCCCTGACAACAGAAACTATTTCATTTTGCCTTTGTATTGCCAACATAAAGTAGATGCCTAATAAAGACATTGATTGAAAACACTGAGCATCCAAAAACCTATAGAAAATTAACCAAAAAAAATCTGTGAACATAATTTTCCAACAGAAAAAGTATATCAAAGGACACTGATAAGATATTTTTTAAAAAGAAATACAAAATGCTATCTCACGAAATGTTCAAAATTTTTTCAAAATCAGAGAAATGTACCATAAAGAAAAACTGAAGTGTTGCCTTTCCTACATCACATTCGTAAAGATGGTAACAGGTGAATAGATGGATGAGTGGATGATTGGAAGATCATTAACTGACACTTGCTATTTATCAGGCACCATGCTAAGTTCTGGGGATGCAAGTTTTTAAAGAGAGACAATCCCTGACCTCAAGGACTTCATATTCTAATATGATAAGAAAACTCACATAAGGAATGATGACTAGGAAAGGCAGTCTCATTCTAACAATATAGAAAAGGGAATGGGTATGAATGTGGTGGCAGCCAAATGGTAAGATGGCCTACACAAATAACTGGATGGCTAGATGGAATATGAAGAAGAACAGTAAAATGATGGTGAATCTCAAGGTTGGTGGAACCATGGGAAAACAAAAACACCAATGCCCTACTGAGGGGTTTGTGAAGTTGGCTGATAGTTTTGGAAAGTTCTAAAATTGTTCATACCCTTTGACTCAGAAGTTCCATGGTAAGATTTCGATACCAAAGCAGTTATTAACATGATGTTTTTAGAAAAACAATTTCACACAAATATTCCAAGTAGCATGATCTATAATGAATTGACAAAAAGTTGGAAATAATGTTGGCTCAACTATTGGGCAATGGCTATGGCATAGGAATGAATTGGAATATTATTGCATTATATGGAATTATGTAGATGTCAAAGTCAGAAAAATCTGGGAAACTTTGTAAGAAATGATGCAGAGTGAAGGATGCAGAGACAAAAAATAATATACACAATGATTATAAGAATGTAAATGAACATAATGTTAACCAGCAACAAAACTTTGAAGAATGTTGATACTAAGAAAAGTGCACTACCAGCTGCAAAGCACCCTTTGGGTTTTTTTTTTTTGCTTAAATGTTTTTAGGCAGCATTCCTTGACTGTTATCTGGGTATGTTTGGTAGCATAGCATATACAGTGAAGCATAGCATGTATAGGAAGACTTGGTTTCAAATCCCACCTCAGACTTTGATAAGCTGTGTGACCATGTATAAGTGATCTAACCTCTCTGAACCTCAGGGAACTCTCTAAGAAATACTCCTAAGCTATAAATGGCTTGTAATCTGCATCAACAGAAGAAATTCTCACGTGTCTTTGATGTATCTTTTTATGCTTCATTTGTTTAAAAAAATCCATTAAGAAATAGAAATAGAGTAGGGCAGCTAGGTGGCGCAGTGGATAGAGCACCAGCCCTAGAGTCAGGAGGACTTGAGTTCAAATTCAGCCTCAGACACTTAATAATGACCTAGCTGTGTGGCCCTGGGCAAGCCACTTAACCCCATTGCCTTGCAAAAAAAAAAAGAGGGGCGGCTAGGTGGCTAGTGGATAAAGCACTGGCCTTGGAGTCAGGAGTACCTGGGTTCAAATCCGCTCTCAGACACTTAATTACCTAGCTGTGTGGCCTTGGGCAAGCCACTTAAACCTGTTTGCCTTGCAAAAACCTAATAATAAAAAAAGAAAGAGAAAGAGGGATGCTAAGAGTGTACTTTGTGAGCTTTTCTGTGGATGGAAGAAAGAGGGGGGGAAGGACGGACAGTGCAAAGTTGGGAGAGTGAGGGGTAGAGTTAAGCCATGATATGAGCCCAGACCACTGCCTCCCTGAAATGGCAGTCCTTGAGAAGGACTCATCACTCGGGAGCATAAACTTCAGGGCAGAGTCATCTCTAAGGTGTAATAGTTGCTGGCAAGGGCACAGACAGGTTTGGAGAGTAAGAAGCAGACTTGGGAGAAGAGGATCATGGACCATTGCCATTAAGTAACAGAACCAAAAGTATCCAAGAGATCATCTGCTTTAACCCTCTCATTTCACAGAGGAAGAAAAATGAGGCCCAGGGAAGGTAAATGATTTATCATACTTATACAAGTCATAAAGAGAAACAGGTCTAAAGCTCAAGTCCTCGCTCCTAATCTAGGGCATGTTGCCCAAAATCACAATCATTAGGAAAAGGGTAGGAGGTCTTGGTATTTGAGTTGGAGAGTCACATAGTCAGACATGGGAGGGAGTTTCAAGGTGAGAGGTGAGAGTTGTTCCTAACTATACTTTGGCTATTCCAGCTATCTCTTTCTCCCTTGCATGCTGGAATATTTTCTCCAACTGACCATACCCTAGAGACTGCTCCTGAAGCCCTCTCGTTTTGTGGTCTAACCCAGCAGATGAGTCACATTAATGGTGAAGCCATTGCTGATATAACATACAACCAGGCTCTTTTCTCGTCTTTTCAAATGTCTGCAGTCTCTCTGCATCCCCTTGTCATCACCTTCTCTCTCTTACCCTTCAGATATTTTTGAAGCCTCAATTACTCTGTTTCTCTCAACCCATCCTCCTTCTCTTTCCCCCATTAATCTCAATTATTCTCTTACCCTGAAGTGCTTCACTATACATGCCAAATGTCCTCAATTGGAAGAGACATTCTCAATTTATTTTAAGAAAAAGTATTAGCCATTTCATTCTGCCATATCTTTCTCAAAGTTAGTAGGAGAAATGTTTCTTCCCACTGCCATTACCTTCACTTCTTCCCCATCTCCTCCATTATATCTTTTAAAATGTCAAGAGGTCGAAAGCTATGGAGTCACAGAATCTCCAAGTTTGAAAGGACTTCAAAGAATGACTATCCAACCTTTATTGAAGCACCAATTCACTTAATAATACTGGAGACTAGTGATCTTGTAGCCTCTGTTTGAACCCTCATGACCTTCAGAAGAATCTCACTCCATTTTTAGACAGCTCTTATTGCCAAGAAGCTCTTCCTTTGGTTGGGTCAAAATCTGACTCTAATTTAGATTCTTTGGTCCCAATTCTGTGGCCTGGATAGTCATCAGGCACTGTCTGTGGTCCTGAATATGTCAAGTCTGAGGGAACCACTACTCAAGGACAAAATTCCATTTGTTACCAGTGAGAAAGGTAATATATGTTTCACTTTTCCCCCCTCTTCAGGAGGTGTATGATTAAATAAAGAATGCAAAGCGGCTAGGTTGGTGCAGTGGATAGAGCACCGGCCCTGGAGTCAGGAGGACCTGAGTTCAAATCCGACCTCAGGCACTTAATAATTACCTAGCTGTGCCCTTAACCCCATTGCTTTGCAAAAAAAAAAAAAGAAGAAGAAGAAGAATGTACTGTGGTGGTGGAAAGACTACTGGGCCTGGGGACAAAAGATCTGAATTTGAATTCTGGCATTATTACTTGCTAGATTAGTGATCCTAAGTAGGTTACTTTCCCTCTTTGGAAGTCAGCTTCATCTTTTATAAAATGAGGTGGGGGAAACTATAGATTTCTAAGGTCTCTTCCAACTCTAATATTCTATGGCCCTATTATCTTGTCACTTAAAAGGTAACAAACCTGAACAGCCTGAAATACTTGAGGGCTGTTTGGGCACTGACCCCTCAGTCTCAGAGACAGGTTTTATTAAAGAATTGGTTCTTGCTGCTGAGCCGGGGGCGGGGGGGGGGGGGGAGGGGATTAAACCCATAGCCACACCATGCTCCCATGTAAATCTAGTTCTTTTCTTCATTGTGTTGTGAGTGGCGGTGCCCTGCTCCTAGTCAGAATCCAGAACTCTGATACCAGAGGCAAGTTGTGTCTTCTGTGTCCCCAGGAAATTCCAATTCCTGTGAGCTTTGGGGCAATTGTCTGTTTCTCTGAAGAACAAGGGTAGAAGTCACTAGGAGTGGCTTCCTTCCCAGAGCAATTTCCATAGTAGGAGAGGAGTTTGCTAGTGGGAATTAGCCACGTAATGGAGTATCCCAAGGCTCATGCATGCCTCAGGAGTAGAATCTGTCCAGTCTGTAACCACACAAATAAACCGAATTCTCTCTCTCCATAAGAGCTTGCTAAATATTTTAAGATACTGATTATAGTTCTCCCTAAATTGTGACTCCAAGTAATGCATTCTTAGGTTCTGGATTATGATGTTTCCCAGGTTCTGTAGCATTTATTCTAGGATCTTCCTTCTTTAGGTCTACAATCTGATTCCAAAAGGTCCACATTGTGCCTCAAATCTATTACTGCTTTGAGATAAGGAATCATTTTATTTTTCTTGGTGTGTGAGTCTACAGTGATTATGGCAGCCTAAGATCTCAAAGATAAACCTAGGCTGAACCTGGGCTGTAAAAATGGTAGGATCAATTGAAAAAAGTGAAGGTCATACTTGGACAGATTGCAGAAATATAGCTTTTGTTCCTGACTGATTATTTATTCTAGATAATTCTATATTCTTAACAGAGTACTCTGGAGAGGCAATATATCAGGAAGGTGCTATATGTGGAGTCAGGAGACCTCATTTCAAATTCTTGTTCTTTCTAGTTGTGGTCAAGTCTCATTCTCCTCTGCCTTAGTTTCCTAGTTTGCAAAATGGAGATAAGGATAACTGAATATCCTGTCTGATCATTGGACAAACACAGTTGTGAGACAATGGGTCCAGTATTCTCTCCAGGATGTTGTAATCCAGGAGACTCAGGACCTCCGTTTCTTTAACTATAAAATTATGTAGAAAGGGTAATCATTATATTCTCTACCACACAGGACCGTCAGGAGGAAATCTGTGTTGCTTATAATAATATAGACACCTCAAGGAGATCAGTAACAGGAAGACACGTTCAACATACAACAAACTAAGGCAACCTTTTGTGTAACTATTGGGGAATAGTTGGACAACTGTGGCATATGAAGGCAAAGGAATATTTTTATGCTATAAGAACTGAAGAACATGAAGAAATCAGAAAAATAGGGGAAGGTTATAAACTGATACATAACAAAGTGAGCATGATAGTTACAATGATGTAAAGGCCATCAAAGGCCATCTAAAATACATTAGAACTCAGGTGAATGCAATAGCTAATTTTTCATCCAAAGAATTGATATTAAAACATATCTTCCTCCTCTTTATAGAGAGGTGGTGAAATGAAGTAAATCTCATTAGATGTGGCCAATGAGATTATCTGTTTTGCTTAAGTAAGGCAGCTAGGTGGCACAGTGGATAAAGCACTAAGCCTCGAATTCAGGAAGACCTGAATTCAGATCCTGCATCAGGCACTTAGTGATTGTATGACTTTGAGCAAGTCACTTAACCTATTTGTCTCAGATAAACTGGGAATAAAGATAATACTTACTTGGCAGGGTTGTCACGAGGATAACAAGATGTGGTATTTGTAAAAATGCTTAGCACAGTGTCTAACAAACAAAAATGCTCGGCTTTTT
This sequence comes from Macrotis lagotis, assembly GCF_037893015.1. Taxonomy (NCBI): domain Eukaryota; kingdom Metazoa; phylum Chordata; class Mammalia; order Peramelemorphia; family Peramelidae; genus Macrotis; species Macrotis lagotis. The sequence continues at coordinate 28,138,499 of NC_133666.1, forward strand.
AAGTACGTTTTTGCTAAAAAAGCGGGGTTTGGGGGAGGTTAGTTTTGGGAAATGACAGAGTTGGAAAATAAAAATACTCATAAAACACTCCATAACAGTGGAAGTTATTGTTCTAAGATCACAAATTTGTTGCATGAAGAGATGGAGTTGAATACAAAAAGGTTGCATGAAGAGATGGAGAAAGGATGACTGAAAATGAAAGGAATTCAAACTCCTTCTCTTGTGCAAAAAGGCTAAGATTTTACCTTTTAAATGCATTCATTCAGTCATTCAACAAACATTTGAGCAATTACTATGTCCCCACTGTGTGTAGGAATACAAAGAAGACTAAGATGAAGCCCCCTTCCCTTCTGGAACTCCCCAAATGTTGAATTTCAAATTCCTAGAAAGAACACCAGATTTAGAATCAGAGAACCTAGGTTCAAGTATTGTCTTGGCTGTCTGTTCTCTGGGTGACATACTTGAGCCTCAGTTCCTTCCTCTATTCGGTAAGTGGGTTGGACTGGATGACTTTTGAGATCCATTCTAGCTTTAATAAATGGAGAAGATACATTTACATTGGATGACTTAGGAATGCTGGAGCGGATCTCAGAGGCATTCTGATTCAATTCCTTCATTTTACAGAGAAGGAAGTTGTGTCCCAGGGAGGGGAAACTACTGTCTCAAGTTCATATAGCTAATAAGCAAAAGATGGGGGATTTGAACTCAGGTCTTCTGACTCCAGAGGTGATTCTTTCTCATTATGTCCTGCTCTATAGAGTGCTTCTCTAGGAGGAGAAAAAAATAGACGTCTCCCTCCTTTTTAAAAAATTTTATTTCTTTAAGGCAGTGGGATTAAGTGACTTGCCCAAGGTCACCAGCTAGGCAATTATTAAGTCTCCGAGGCTGGATTTGAACTCAGGTCCTCCCAACTCCAGGGCCGGTGCTCTATCCACTGTGCCACCTAGCCACCCCTACATTAATTAAAGGGTCCCTGGGAATTATTCCTCTAACCTCTGTCTTTTACAGAGGAGGAAACTGGGGTCTAGAGAGAAACAGGAACTTATCTGGTATCTCAGAGCTAGTCAATAGAAGAGCTGAATTACAACTCACATCCCCTAACTCCAAGACCAGTTCCCTTTCTACTGTACTAGAGAGTTCTTCATTTCTGTGTCTCAGTTTCCTTATCTGTCAATTGACTCCCATGATATCTAGGGTGCCCTATGGCTCTAAACTCTGACAATTCCAAATCTTTTGGGCTGAGTGGGGGAGGGGAGGATCATTTCTGATACATAGTCATCTTCAGTGGTGAGAACTCATGGTTTCCTGGCTCTTAAGCCGCTCTTAGAGATAATCAGGAAGAAAATTATTAAATGGATAAAAAGAAAATGAGAAGCTTCTGAAAAAGGACCTGAACCTACCAAAGAGAGGAGAATAATTTTCAATAATGGCCATAATTATCTCCAAAGGATTGTTGCCACATCAGGAAACAATTCTGCATGTTGGTTCTCCTTTCCCAAGTCCAACTTCCTGTGCCGAATTGTTTTTTTTTTCCTTTTCTTAAATGGAAACTGCCCCAAGATTTGGGAAGAAAGTGAGAAATGCAAATTACCCCCATAACCAACAGGCATGTGTCTTATCCCTGTCAGCAAGGCCAGACTGAAAATAATACTCACTGCCATTTGGGGAGTACTTGAAAACTTGCTAAGTATTCTGCATTTATTAGAGGCAGCTAGATGACAGACACAGTAGATAGAATGCTAAACTCTAAGTCAGAAAGAAGTGAGTTCAGTCAGTCCGTTAAGAATGCAATAAGTAGGGCGGCTAGGTGGCGCAGTGAATAGAGCACCGTCCTTGGAGTCGGGAGTACCTGGGTTCAAATCTGGCCTCAGATACTTCATAATGACCTAGCGGTGTGGCCTTGGGCAAGCCACTTAACCCCGTTTGCCTTGCAAAAACCTAAAAGAAAAAGAATGCAATAAGTAGGAGCAGCTGGGTGGCACAGTGGATAGAGCACCGGCCCTGGAGTCGGGAGGACCTGAGTTCAAATCTGACCTCAGACACTTAATAATCACCTAGCTGTGTGGCCTTGGGCAAGCCACTTAACCCCATTTGCCTTGCAAAAAAACCTCAAAAAATGGATGAAATAAGTAGTTATTTAGTGTTTACTAGGGTCACCAGATGGTGATGCAGGGGATAGAGCTCTGGGCCTGGAGTTTGGAAGACTTCACTTTATGAGTTCAAATCCAGCCTCAGACACTTCCTAGCTGTGTGACCCTGGGAAAGTAGCTCCACTCTGTTTGCCTCACTTTTCTCATCTGTAAAATGAGCTGCAAAAGGTGATGACAAACTACTTCAGTGTCTCTGCCAAGGATCGGACACAGCTAAAATGACTCATCAATATCAACAAAAAGTGCATACCAGGTGACAGGCACTGGGGATACAAAAAATGGCAAAGGACAGAGCCTATTGTCTCTATTTACCTAGCTTGTGAGACCCTGGGCAAGTCACTTAACTCTTCTCAGCCTCAGTTTAGTCATCTGCACAATGGGTAAAATAATACCACCTACCTCAACACTTTCCAAATGAAGTAGCTATAGACATGTCATTTCATTCCTCTTGTGCCTCAAATTCTTTATGTGTGAAATAATTCTTGGAGGATTGTTAGCAGGCTCAAAGGAAATCACAATTCTTATCAATCATTATTATTTTTAATAATAATAGCTAACTTTGGTAGAGTATTTAACATTTGTAAAGTACTCTCCAAAGGAGTTGAACCCTGGGCTTCCTAACCTCAAATCCAGCATTTTTCTAAGCCTCATTCCCCACCTCTTCAATCCCCCAAAAGCCCCTGAAACCAGGGCAGCTTGGTGGCACAGTGGATAGAGGAGGACAGGGGTTCAAATCTATCTCAGACACTTGCCCCTTACTAGCTGTGTGACCTTGGGCAAGTCATTTCACCCTGATTGCCCTGCATCCAGGACCCTCTCCAGTCATCCTGATTCATATCTGGCCATTGGACCTGGATGACTCTGGAGGAGAGAGTGAGGCTGGTGACTTAGCACAGCCCCCCCCCCCAATCCAATTCATGTGCTTCTCATGATATAACCTCTCTGATGTCATGGTCTTCTTCCAGAAGAAAGGACAAACCTTATCATCATCAACAACTTTAGCCTCTGAAACTCCAGCAACTGCAGATTCATTTGGGCTGTGAAGCCTCCTTTTTTTTAATTTAAATTTTATTTGTTTCCAATTACATGTAAAAGTAGTTTTCAACATTCATTTTCTATAAGATATTGAGTTCCACATTCTTCTCCCTCACTCCCATCCCTTCCCCCTCCCTCCTTTTGGAAAGGAACAATATGGTGTCCGGAGATGAGATCCAGACTACACACCAGACGGCCCTGTTACTTACTACCTGTATGACTATGGACAAGTCACTTGACCTACCTGAGGCACAGTTCCCTTGTGAGGTTGTTAATTCCTACAGAAATACCTGTTTCACAGGGCCATTGTGAGAATGAAATGGGGTTATGTGTAAGAAACACATTGTAACAGGAAAAAGCCTAAATAAATATAAGTTATTACTGTTAACCTGCAAAAGCTCCTTAGGAGGCTCAGGATGAATCAGTCATTTATACTTTAATGTGAACTAGCTTCAGTTGGCTGCTTTCCATCTAGCTAAGAGCAGCCCTGGTGAAGAATGTGGAATGGGTGGGGAGGAACAGGTAACATGGGGGCTTAGAGTGCTATGCATTAGCAGTGACTATGGGCGTATGCCACCCCTATCTAGTAGGAAAGAAACAGTATTGAAGCCAGCTTTATCTTGCCTTCAGTGCTGGGGTACCCTGGTTAAACCAGCCTAACCTTTGGAGAAATCAAAGGCACAAGAGAAGATTGGGAAGTAGACAGCAAATAGGGTTCCAGAGGATTTTTGTCTTGGCCGTGGGGTATATTCTCTGGCCAGGATTAAGTGTTGGATTTAGAGTCTGGAAAATCTGAGATCAAATCCAGTCTCAGACACTTCTTAGCTATATAGCTCTGAGCAAGTCACTTAAACTCCATTTGCCTCTCTCATAAAATGGCTAACAACTTCCTCCCAGGGTTATTATCAGGATAAAATGAAATAATATTTGGAAAGTACTTTCCAAACCTTAAAGCACTGAACAAATACTTATAATGATCATAATGATAATTGGGATTAGTATTAACTTTTTTTGGCAAAGCAATGGAGTTAAGTGACTTGCCCAAGGTCACACACAGCTAGTTAATATCAAGTATCTGAGACTGGATTTGAATTCAGGTCCTCCTGACTCCAGGGCCCATGCTCTATCCACTGGGCTGCCTAGCTGCCCCCAGAGCAGTATTAGCTTCATAAATGTAAGTTGACTTTTGACTATTTTCCTTGGTATTCTATTTTATGGCCAGTAGACTAGAAACTCCCTGAAGGAAGGCACAGTTTCATTTTTGGCACTGTAGCCCTAGCACCTAGCATAGTTCCTGGCCTATATTATGTACTCATTGACCTGAATTGTTAAACCATAACAACAAACCACAATGAGAACATCGATAAAATAACTTCCATTTCTCTAAGGTTTTAAGGTTTTTAAAGTACCTTCCCTACCTACTTTGTAAAATGGGCAAATTTTATTATCCCCATTTCCAGATGAGAACAATGAGACCCAGGAATATTAAATGACTTACCCAAGGTTAAGTAGATAAGTGAGAGAAGAGGGACTGAAATTCATGTTTTTAAAAATCTAAAGCCAGGGATTTTCCCATGATACCACACTGCCTTTTAGATCACTGAGAGAAACAGGCAGGAGCTGTGTGCTTCCCAAGCAGGGTCCCCATTCATCATTCCCTCCTCACTAGTCAGGCTGATTACATTTAATTCCCAAAGAAAGAAGCCTTGTTTGGGCCCACTGAGCATAGAAGGCCTTAAGACCAGTACAAATTAAGAACCACCTTTCTAGCACGGAACCTTGTCCCAAGCAGCATGGGTCCAAAGCATATTCTAAATGATAACTCATCAAGTATGTGAAGATAGCAATCCTGTCCCCCACTAAGATTTCTCTTCTCCAGGCTAAACAACCCGAGTTATTTCAACAGATCAGTATGTGGTATGATCTTAAGCTCCTTTATCCTTCTGGACACCCTCCTTTGGATGCTAAAATGTAGGCCCAAGAATTAAATAGAAGATTTCAGACCTGTTAGGATCAGGACTGAGGACAGAGGTACATTCATCTCCCTTATCCTGAGCTCAGGACTCTTTTAATGCAGCCTAAGATTGCCTTCACTTGTTTTGTAATAGCCCCATCACCCTGTTGATTCATATTGGACTGGAGATCCACTTAGACTTCAAGATCCTTTTCAAAACAACTGCCCTCTGACCACACTTCTTCATTCAGTATTTGTCAAAATGCTTTTTTGAAGCCAAGTATGACTTCAAAATTTTCTCATTAAATTTTATTAGATTCCCCCAACAGTCTAGCCTATTAAGGTGTTTTTGAATCTGTCATCTATCTTGAGTTTACCTTTCTTCTTTGTGTCATTTGAAAATATGATAAACATGCCATGCATACTTTATCTAAGAGTCTGATAAATGCAGATTTCAGGAGCACTTCACTACTAGAGATCTTATTCCAAGTGAATTCATTTATGGCTGCTTCCCAGGAGGGTTGGGGCAATCTGACCATTCAAACAAGTCTGAATCTACCTAAGGGTACTATTGTCAAGCCCATATCTCCACATCTTGTTCACGAGAATAAAAGGAGATCCTTTGTCAAATATTTTTCTAAACTATAGTCAAACTATATCTACAGTATTCATCTGATCTAATAATAGAAAGGAAACAAGATTAGTCATATATCACCAGCTGATGAGCCAACTTAGCTCACGATCACCTCTTGCTTTTCTGGATTCTCACTAACCACCCTTTTAATGTTCCACTCCAGAGTGATCCCAAGGAATCAAATTCAAGCTCACTGACCTAGAGTCCTTTGACTCTCTTCCATATTTTGAAAATACACTGTTTGCTCTTCTCCATCTCTCCTATTCTATATGATCCTCCCTAGATGATCACTGACAATTGCTCAGCAATTGTATTTCTCGCATATTTTAGTATCCTAGGATACAGTTCATCTTGGCCTGCTGCCTTAACCTCCTCAAGGGCAGTTAGCTACTCTTTAACTTAACAATACTAAATCGGTGATTTTTGTTCTGTCACTTCCAGCCCAAAGATTATTCCTTGGCAGAGAAAATAAAAGCAAAATGAGTTGAGTAGTTATGCCTTCTTCATTGTTCATTATCTTCATCGCATCCACTTAATACAACTTCCCCAGTAGAGCTTCAAAAAGGGTGCTTTTGTGGTTCTTAGCACAACTCAGCCACAGTTTATTCTGAGCTTTAGAGTTTCAAAAACTATTTACAGGATCATGACATGCCTTTGTATTCATCTCCCATAAGCTTTTTTTGCTCCTATTTTCTAAATGTCTTTAAACAACCTTCTAAATGTGTCAATAATGCCTATACACCCAATTCTACTACACATCCACATCCATGCTTTTAGGCAACTCCTCCCTTTTTCCTCCTTTGTTGGAATTATTTCTCTTTGAATCCTCAGAATGCCATTCTTGAGTGCTTCTCATCCTTTCTGAGCTGATTTCCTCTTAAGACTTTTGCTGTAGCACTCACAAGATTCCAGAGTGAGGGGAAACACAGACATACATGGTAGTTTTTCCAAGGCCAAGGACTGGCATCCCAGAAAAGACTTACAGAGACATATTCATCCCAGGAAAGGCTATACCTATCTGGGATCTCTGGGGTTCATCTGGGCCTGAGTCACATCATGAAGGCAGCTAAAATGGATACATAAAATAGTACGCTACTGTTAGGGAAAGTGGTTCACTTTTCCAGTTTTTGATTTCACATTTCTTTCATGTACTCATAATGGCAGCATGATGAAGCTCACATAGGCTCAATACTGTCCTTTTATGTTAATTCTAATTCAGGTCACAGAACCGCCTCATTGCCTCTGACCAAGGTACTGACCAAGACATACATGGTAATGATAGTCCGGTGCATGGTTGGTATTTAGTGTGGGAACCCATTCTCATTCATAGTGCCTCTTCCATTGCACCTGAGGAAAAAGTCTGAATATCCAGAGGCAGACTGTTGTCCAGAACATTGACAAGTAAATCCCATGATTACATTGTGGTCAGCTTAGTGCCCACAGCTTTAAAAGGAGATTGGATTAGGACCTACTTTCCCTTTGTTTCTTTATCTGTATTAAAGGTGCATTTCTGTACTCAGCAAATTTCTGACTCATTATATAGCTGAGAAATGCCATTATTTGGGCTCTTGCCATATACTGCACATAAATCTCTCCCCATGAGGCTCTGACCACAATGACCAGAATTCTCTAGAACAGTAAATGGTTCTTAGGAACCCTTCAGGCTTGGAATGTTCACTGAGAAGGAGTTTGGGCGGAGATTTATCAGGCTTTTCAAATGATTATGTGAGTGCTATTAATAAGACATAGCTGATTAGGAAGACAGAATGCACAGATTATTTAAAAAGAGGTAGGTAAACATGCTTTCATTACATGAGAGTGACTCTTTCCAGAGAGTGCATAAGCTTGTTCCACAAAAATCAAGATAAATGAGGCTTTCTGGAAATGACTTCCATTTCCCCTATGGAGACTTTCCTGATCTCTCCCCAGAGTCTGCAGTAAGTAGCCTTTTCTTTTGAGCTAAGCAGTGGCAGGGAAGATCAGTAGGTGGATTGGGGGGGGGGAGCTGGCATAGGCCACCTGGTGAAATGAAAATAGCCCTGAACATGGAATCAGCATCTATCTTTGAATCTTGACTCTGCCAGTTACCAGCTATGTGATCCTGGATAAGTCACATAGTCCCTAAGCCCCTGTGCCCTCCATCTCTAATAACGGCTTGATTTACAAGGTCCTTTCTGGCTCTAAATTCTTTCATTCTAAATATCAGGCAGAGAGACAGGTAGGGAAAGCTGTGACTACTCGTATGGCTTTCTGAAGGAGAGGTCCATAAGCTTGAATTTTTCTAAGAACCAACCAATTCAGTCCTTGAGCTCACCAAAGCTCAGGACCTAGGGTACTTAACCCAATTTTCTATTTTGTAGGGATTGCTGTGCCATGGACTTTGGGAGAATGAGATTAAAGACCTGGGGGTGGTGATGAGATAGAGACTTTCTTTATCCTTTGTTTGCTAAGATACTTTCCATTAATCATTACCATGATTAACCCTTATAAACCAACCCATGATGCTCTTTACCTTTTGAGATGATGGGAATTCTTCTTGGTGATGTCTAAGACCTTCTAGGCCTTTTTCTATTCATCAAGTGGGGCTGGCTAACTGGTTAGGATATTGTAGTGTAAAGATCATTGGGCTTGTCCTGGACTCAAATTCTGCTTCCAACATTTGCTAAGCATGTATCTTTGTACAAGTCACTTTCTCCTCATCTTCATCTTTAAAATGACTTTCCTCATTTTTGTAAGTGGGTATAAAGTCATTTCCCAGTTAATAAATGGTCAAAGGATATTAACAGGCAGTTTTCAGATGAAGAAACTAAAGCTATCTATAGTCATATTAAAAATGCTCCAAAACATTAGAGCATGAGAGAAATGCAAATTAAAAGAATTATTAGGCACCACCTCACACACATCAGATTGGTGAAAGTGGTCAGTGTTGGAGAGGATGTGAGAAAATTGGGACACCAATGTACTGTTGGTGTATAGTTGTGAACTGATCCAACCATTTTGGAGAGCAATTTGGAACTCTGTCCAAAAGACAATAAAATTGATCCAGCAACACCACTACTAGGTCTGTATCTCAAATCATAAAAAAGGAGAAAAGATCCACATGTGCAAAAATATTTCTAGCAGCATTTTTTTGTAGAAGCAAAGTATTGGAAATTGAAAGGGTGCCCAACAATTGGGGAATGGCTGAACAAATTGTGGTATAGGAATGTGATGGAATACTATTGTTCTATAAGAAATCATGAGCAGGTGGACTTCAGAAAAGCCTGGAAAGACTTAAATGAACTGATACTGAGTGAAGTGAGCAGAACCAGAGCACTGTACACATTAATAGCAACATAGTGTGATAATCAACTATGATAGAATTAAGTCTTCTCAGCAGTATAATGACCAAAGACATCTAAAGGACTTGGGATGGAAAATACCATCCACATCTCCAGAGAAAGAACTATGGACTCTAAATGTAGACCAAAACTTACTATTTTCCATTTTAAAATTTGTTTTATGCTTTCTGGGGTTTTTTCTCCTCTCATGGTTCTTTGTTCCCTTTTCTTCTTTCACAAATATTTAAATGTATACAGTTTTCTCCATCTCTGGCCTTCTCAATTGATCCCCAAATAAGAAATTTTAGTAAATATTTTAATAGCAATTGAATTTAATACATTTAACACAATTATACCTGTATAAGCCTCTATTAGATTATTCAATGTCAAGAGGAGGGAGATGAGAAGGGACAGAGAGAAAAATATGGAACTCAAAATCTTACAAAAGAATAAATGTTGAAAACTATCTTTGCATGTAGTTGGAGAAATAAATACATTTATATTAAAAGAAAATGGGTAAAATGTTCTTTGTCTTGTGGGTAAAATGGTTAAAATGACTTTTCTCATCTTTGAAATGGGTATAATGTTTTTTGTCCTGTGGACTCTCTTAGGAAAGTGTTTTGTGAACCATAAAGCACTAAAGACAAGGGTGCTATTAATCTTGAAGTGAGACATGAAGGGCGTCTGGTGCAGCAGAAAGCACTACCTCTGAAGTCAGAGCCATGGGTTCTAATTCTGTCTCTGATATTCATACTACTTGAATGACATTACACAAATCACTCTGTGTCCCTGAACCTCATTTTCTTCACCTATAAAATGAGGGAGCTCAGCTAGAAGACTTCTGAGGTCTATTTTATAAGCCGCTGCTTATTTTTCCCATGCACAAAAGAAAAAAGCACTCAACACAGTGCTTGGTGGTTTTGTTATTTGGTTAACTTAAATTAATTAAATTAAATTGCTATTAAAACATTTACTAAAAAGTCTTATTTTGGGATCAGTTGAGGATTCCAGAGATGGAGAAAGCTCTACACTGGTAAGCTGGGTTCAAGTCCCAGTTCTGCCACTGTCTATTTGTGTGACCAAGTTCCCACTCATCTTTGGGCCTCAGCCCTCCACATGGAAAAATGAGGCGGTGGATAAGCAAGGTCCCTAAAGTTCTTCACAACTCTGATAAGATGGTTCTAGAAACAAAGTGCTATGGAACACTCTGGGATGCATTTGAAGTCACACACCGCAAGGGGGAGCTATGGTATTTTCCTTTGGGAGGTAAAAAGGGCAGTTCATGGTTGCTTCATCCAGTTGCTTCTCCTGCTGGCCAAGGTTTAATGCAATTCCATGGGTCTTGCCTAGGAAGGGTGAGCTGTGAAGGAATTTCAACAAGCCATTAGGTGGCGCCTTTCTGGACCTTGTCTTGCAAACACCGAATTTAGCAAGGCTCAAAAGTGGCTCCTGGTCATTCATGATCCCTGCCACATAACAGGCATTTAATAAATGTTTCGTGATTGAGTTAAACACAATTCTTATCTACTGTTACCCTTTTCCAGGGTAATATAGAGGCCCAGTGTGAATAAGGATGCCCTTCCCCCCTTTTCAGAATATCAGACTGCAAGTAGCACCAAAATGGTCTTCCAATGCCTCTCTCTCATGATCTAATCCAGGCTCGGTCTGTGACCTTGGAGGGGTCACTCCCTTTTTTTTGTGCCCTGGTTTCCATTCCCAGGTAAAGTAGGGATTACAGTTCTACCACTACATTGCTGGTGACCTTGTGCACAGACCTCATCTTGGGGTGTCTAAAATGAAGAGGTTGTAGCAGAAGATCCCTAAATCCCTTGGTCTATGATTTTCCCCATTAATCCAAATTCTTCATGAGCAACAGAGCTTCTCTGGGGTGCACATTGCATAATTCATACTCTGCTAGAAGGTTAGTCACTTTGGGGAAGGGGAAGGAAAGGATAACTGGTGTATGTGTGTGACTCAGCAATCAGAATCTATTCAAATTAGCTAACATTTCTATAGATACAAAGGGGAATAAGCACTCATGAAGCACCTACTATGTACCAAGCATTGTCTTAAGCACTATGCAAATATTAGCGCTTTACAAATATAGGTCATTTCAAAAGTCTTGGTATATTTAGCTTAAACCTGCACTAAAACTTTTGGAACGCCATGTATTGCTTCATTTGTTCTTAACAATAATTTACCTTACCATCTAACTACATTAGTTCTGGTATAGAGGTGTTGAGTGGATAGATGGAGAAGAGGAGTTGGGGAGAAGAGGGGAACCTATTCATAAAGCAGATAAGAGACTTGTATTTTTTTAGGTTTTTTTCAAGGCAAATGGAGTTAAGTGGCTTGCCCAAGGCCACACAGCTAGGTCATTATTAAGTGTCTGAGGCCGGATTTGAACCCAGGTACTCCTGACTCCAGGACCAGTGCTTTATCCACTGCGCCACCTAGCCGCCCCTGATACTTGTTTTCAATTTAAATCATACCTACATCATTGAAGCCATTACAAATGATGATTTTCTCATTTTATCAGAATTAAATATATATATATATATATATATATATATATGCATGTATGTATACACACACATATAGGCTAGGTCTAATGACTTGATTGTTCTGTATTCTCCTCAGTGATATCCTGAGGGGCCTCTAATTCTGTAGTTCCCAGAAGCCTTTTCTGCTCCTTACAATTTTGCATGATCCCCTTTCTCCTACCCTTGGTTTTCATCTAGACTTTTTTTCTACATTTCTCTAATTCCCTTATTATATAATATTGTACATCAGAGGTATCTGGAAATAGTTTGTACAATTCAAATTTTTTTAAAAGAATAAAAATCTTGTCCATTCTCTACATACAGGGAAACTGAGGTCCAGAACAAGAGGAAGCAACATTCTCAAGGTCACACAGTCCTAATTTCTAGCCCCTCTGTTTTGTACTACCCCATCCCTCCTGTTCAGGAGGTTGCAGTGCCTACATCCTCTCAGGTCCAATGGAGTTGGGGTTTGTTTGGCTTTTTCACCCCCCTTGCTATTTTCCTTCTAAGGCCAGAAGCAGCTGTATAGAGGCCCTCATTTTCCTGGATTCACTCCACATTCTAGGTTTTCCATCACCCAGCATTGGTCTTACTATTTCAGGTTGTTTTGTCTCCATTTGGCTGAATGGCCTCTTCAGAGACCTTTCTAGGACTAAGAGAGAACTTGTCACTTTGATAATAGCAATTGGCAGAACTCATTACTGAATGAGGCTTCCACTTTCAGTCCCTTTCCAAGTTCTAGCTTCATTTCATTTGAGAATTTCAATACTATTTAATTCAATTTCCTCATCCTAAACTGGAGAATCACTAAGAACCCGAAAATGGTGGGGGGGAAGCCCGGTAAATGTCTGAAAATTTAAAAGGAGTATGTCCCAGCCACTATCAAATAAATAAAACAAAGCCACAGACTTGAGGAGAGAAAGAGCAAAATACCATGACCTTTACAAAATTGAAACATCCATGTGCATATCTGTTCGATTGTAGCTCAGGATCCAGGATTCTCAGATGCTGCCTTTGAACTGAATTATCAACAGAAGCAGACAGGATCTATTTGTCTATTCACTAACTATTTTGTTAAATGTCCAGTGCTGGACCCTGGCCACAAAGAAGCCACTTGCTTGGTCGGTTGACCTTCCTTCTTGAAGATCCAATAATGGATCCAACTGTGGTTCTGGTACAGAACAGTTAGAAGAGGGGAGAAAACAGCTGAACCCACTGTGACTCGAACACAGCACCTTCTGATCTGGAGTCAGATGTGCTACCATGGCGCCATGAGACCTCTGAAAGGTTGCAGTGCCCAAGGAGCCACTTTAACTTGACTTATCATGGGTTGGGACTTACTGTTTTCCTGTCTCTGAGGTCGTCCTTGATTCTTTACAAGTCTCCTCGACTCTCTCCATGATATCTCTCCTCTTTGTCTCTGTCTCTCTCATAGAAGAAATTTAGATCTAATCCAGTGCTTTCATTTTACAGAGGAAGAACTGAACTGATTTCAGGGATCCTAGGAAACACCCTCCCTTCTAGCACCCCCCACCCCCACCCCCAACACCCAATGGCTCCTCCATCTTTGGGCAGTTGGTGATCTCTCAGCGCCATTCTTGCCTCCAATTCTCTGGTGCTAAGCCAGGGGACTTGTGTTTCCTTTTACAATGCAAATGATGTGGAAGGGGTGAGCCTGGGGAAGGAGGGGGGAGGGGAAATGAACTGCTCAGCGCCCTACTCTAGGAGTCCAGGAGCCCTTATTCAGAGGGAGGGGGAGAGGAGCAAAGAGGTCCAAAAAGGGGACAGAGGGAGCAGTAGGGAGGTGGAGGCTCTGAAGACCAACTTGGAGGAAGGCTTGCCATTCACCAGGGTCTGACAGAGACCAAGAAAGAGCTGCAGGGTGGGGGGGTGGGGGGACAAGGGGAAGGGGGAGGGGAGGAATGGCAAAGCTCAGAAAGTGTGAATTACCATCTGAAAGTCTATCTCTGGGATACAGTCTCTCTCCTGGTTCCCGTAGAAGGGGAGTCCTACCTTCTCCAACTCAGATTGACTGGAGTCTCAGGGCAGTTCTCAGGTCAGGTTAGCTTTTTTGCCAACTCCCTTGCTCTCCTGGGATTATGAGTAGGACCCAGCTGTCCCTCCTTCCTTCCTCCCTCCCTTCTTTCCTTCCTTCCTTCCTTCCTCCTTCCCTCCTTCCTTTCTTCCTTCACTCCTTCCTCTTTCCCTCCCTCCTTCCCTCTTTACCTCCTTTCTTCCCTCCTCCCCTCCTTCTCTCCTCCCCTCCTCCCTCCCCTCCTCCCTCCCTCCCTTCCTTCCTCCCTCCTTCCCTTCCTCCCTCCCTCCCTCTCTCCCTTCCTTCCTTCCTTCCTTCCTTCCTTCCTTCCTTCCTTCCTTCCTTCCTTCCTTCCTTCCTTCCTTCCTTCCTTCCTCCTATTTCCAAATACTTTTCACTATATGAAAACCTCTGACTTTACACATGGTTACTGCTTAATAGATGTGTCATGATTGATTCCTAAAAGCATGATAGTTTGCCAGTCAATGTGGGCACTAATGATACCCTGGAACATGTACATTTGAAATATACAGCTGAAACATGCTAACCTTGACATGAATGATCATACAAACAAGGCCTCTATTTACTGAAGACATGTTTATGGAAAAAACAATATTGCCTTCATTGAGTTTTAAGGGAACTGAGGCATAGCAGTTGGCAGGGATAGTGGGAAGACGTGACATAATTAATGACACCCTGATCCATTTTGCTGATTGAATGGGGACCCCAGTCCTCAGAAGGTTACCAAATGACAGATTAGCACTCCACAGGATCACCGATGGTGCTTGCACTGGGAAGTCATTACATTAGGTCTCAGACCATGTAAATCATTGGCAGCAAATATAAACATCAGTAGAGACTACAGGAAGCCAGGGAGCCAAATTATTACATGAAATGTCTTTCATCTCATAAAATACAAAGAGGCAACACGAAATTATCCCTTAAACCCATACAAGCTCCAGGCTTCAGGTTTTCAGGAATCAATGTGGAATAGTCTATTCTGAATTTAAGAAAGACAGATACCTCTTCCACTCATGGGAACATACCTGGATATAACTGACATCAATAAATCAAGGCCCTATGGCTTTGTTAGGGCATGAACTCCCAGTGTGGGGAGCCCTTTCCACCAATACAGATCACAACTTCGCTATTGCCTGTAGCCCTAGAGAGTTACTTGAGGCTTAAAGATATTAACTGGCTTGCCTATGGTCATACAGAAAGGGGTTTCAACCCCAGGTCTTCCTGAGCTGAGCCTTGAAGGGATCTAGAGATTCCCAGAGGCAGAGGGGGAACAATCTGGACATGCAGCTTGTTCCAAGTTGTATAGGTAAGAGATGGCAAGTCAAGTATGGGAAGCAACAAGTCAACCAGTTTGTCTGGAAAATAGAATGCATTGAGAAGATAATGTGGAATTGGTTTAGAAAAAGAAGTTAGAATCAGCCAGTTCATGTGTTGATATATTTCATATATATATATATATATATATATATATATATATATATAGAGAGAGAGAGAGAGAGAGAGAGAGAGAGAGAGAGATCTTGGATATATAGAATCTTGGATATATATATATATATATATTTATGTACTAGAGGGTATCCATGTACACATTGAAATCTAAGCAAGAGATATTCTTTTTTTTTGCACTAAATATGGTGACTTTAATGATGGCCCATGATATAGAAAGCTATATTTCTCCCCCCTCTACTACAGCAGTATTTGGGGGTAATGACTGTGAATGGCACATGTCATCCTCAGTATAGGGAGAAAGGTTAGGATTTGGGCTCCATGGCTTTCCACTTTACTCCTTGGAGATCATTTCCCATGAGGTCTATAATTGTACACATTGCCATACCAGGAAATGAGCCTGGCAAAATGGTCATTGATATGTTTTTCTCCCTTTTGTTCTGATTCTTCTCTCATAGCATGACTAATATGAAAATATATTGAGCACGATTGTATGTATATAACTATATCAAATTAGTTGCTGTCATGGGGAGGGAGGAGGGAAAGCAGGAAGTAGAAAAATGTGGAATCAAAAGTTTACAAGAAGATAAATGCTGCAAACTATTTTTACAGGTAATTGGAAAGAAATAAAATAAAATAAAAATTTTTTAATGGTCATTGAGAGCAATACCAGCAATGAATTAAAAGCAGGAGTGGATGACATTGTTACAGTCACTATATGCAAATTGGTCTCCTCTGAGCCATATACATACATATTTATCTATATATCTATATCTATCTATATATCCATATCTATCTATCTATATCTATATCTATATATAGATATATAGATATATAGATATATATAGATATATATGGCTTTAAAGGTCAGGTAGGTGGTGTGGTGTGGTGGATAGAGAACCTAGAGAACCTGCCCTGGAGTCAGGAGGACCTGAGTTCAAATTTTCCAGACACTTGATACTCACTACCTGTGTGACCTTGGGCAAGTCAGCCCTATTGTCTCATAACTACTCCCCCCAAAAAAGAATAATTATAGAAGGTTTTGGGTTGAGTTGAGTATAATGGAATTTCTAAACAATAAAGTTAGATAAGGAGAGGCCAAATGAAGCAATTATGTTTTACAAATGAATTGTAAATGGAAGAATTGTTACAGTGGAAGCAGGAGGGGGAGAGTGCTGCTATTCTCATCAGAACGAGGTTAAAGAGGGAATACCATATACATTCAGAAGAGTATTAAAGCCTTGACTTTCAGAGAAGGTGGAGGGCAAGGGGTTGAGATTAGAGAAGACTTCTTAGAAGGGTATGCAGATCAAGAAATAGGGAAAGGGGAGAGAATAAGAGAGGGATTCCTAAAAGGGATGAGGGTTAGGGAAGCAGTGGTTAGAAGTAAATTAGATGTTTGAAGAGAGATAGGGTAAAAAGAGAAGGAGAGAAGGATAAATAGTGATGAAAATAAGAAGGAAGAAAATGCACAACTAGTAATTATAATGATGTTTTTCCTTTGTTCTCAAAGAAGACCATTAGGGAGATGATGCCATGACAAGCACATGAATTGGATTTGAGTGGGAGGGGGCAGTGCTCTGTCCCCAGCCTCACTTTCTCCTCCAGAGTCATCTGGATCTAGTGGCCAGATATGAATCAGGATGACTGATCCAATCCAGGAGATGGACCTGGATTCAAGGCTATCAAGTCTAAATGATTTGTCCAAGGTCACACAGCTAGTAAGAGTCAAGTGTCTGAGTTAGAACTCAAACTCCCATTCTCTTGACTCCAAGACCAGTGCTCTATCCACTGTTCTACCTAGCTACCCTGCCCAGGTCTCAATTCACAATGTTGTTGTTAATATAATACTCTTGAACTTATCATGAGTGGAATCATTTTAAAACATATGAACCATGCAGTTGAGGTCAATGAAGGGGTCATTGATGGAGAATATTCACTCTACCTGAGGTGACTGCAACCCTAGTCACCAGGTATCTAATACAGACAAATCCAACGACTCTGACCTTCACCACCTTGTGTCTCAAGGAAGTGACTGCAGAAACAGATCTTGGTACTAGGTTTAGAAGAAGACTAAGAGTCAGTAACAGAAATTCTTCATCTACTTGGTCTTCCCTGTGTAGATAGTCAAATCACATTCTTTTGAGTAAATATAGATCTCTTTCAGGATCCCTGAAATGTCTTAAGGATTGATGCAATAAAAATAATTTCATTTGCAAATACCTGCATCTGGAAGACCTCACCATCTTCTTCAGCCTATATTCTATGCTTGATCTCCTCCATCATAGTGGTAAATACCTTTGGTGAGCAGACTTCTCCCTTTTTTTGCTTCACCCAATATTGATTATCAGAAATAAGATGATTTCTATTGTTACATCTTTCAAAGAATCATGAATGATCTTGATATAGGAATAGGAGACATCTCGTAATAAAAGAAACTAAGGGCCCATTTTCATCTAACAAGCTTTTTCATAATAAACCAACAAGGAGTGCAATGGGATCTTATATTCTCTACATATTTTAGTCAATTGTGAGATGATAACGACGTGGTCCATTGTTGAATATTGTTTGTGTAATCCTGCTTGTTCCCTACTAATATCTACATTGTACATGCTCTCATTTGATGCAACCATTTTGTATATCTTAGAGAGTAGGCATATAGGTCATTGGTTGTTGATAGCAGAAAATTTTCCCCACACTTTCACAATATTCTCCTCCTTTAGATACCATGTGAATCAGTCCCTTAGTGCCCTCACAATTTTATTTCCTCCAACCTGGATCTCCTCTGTATATACGTGATTCAGAACAGCTGCTTTGTCTGACTTGGTTTCCATTAGTGCTATCTTTACTTCCTGTATAAGGGTCTCAGGGACTGTGATGTTAAGGCATGCAAGCAATAGATATTTACTTTGTGCCAGACATCAGGGACACAAATATAAGCAAAAAGGACAGTCCCTGCCCCCAAGGAGCTTATATTCAAATTGGGGGAAAACACATAAAAGAAAGCTGAAAAGGGGAGTGGACAGGAAGATACCCAACACAGGGACATGGGAGAAGAAGTCTGCAATATAGACTGGAGAGGAATAAGACACAACTGATTTGAGCATCTTCCTTAAATGGAGGTTCTGGGTGGAGCCATTTAATCAGAGAGAGAGAAGCCATAGGCTTGGAAAGAACTTCAAAAGTGGGAATTTCAGGGTTGGAATGAGGTTGCAGAACCAAGAGCTGGAGCCTATTTAGATGAAGTCTGGAATCCAGGGCAGAGAGAAATATAAAAGGGAACACATAAAAGGAAGCTGCAATAGGGGAGTGGGTGAAATCCAGAGAATCAGAAGCACAGCCAGGAGGAAGAGGAAGAAAGGCTGACCTGGGTTTATCCTCAAAATGGAAAGAACTCACTAAAGGAAGAAAGGGGTACAGCATGGTAAAGGAGGGCTCCAGACTCTGAGAGAACTCCCAGGATGAGAAAGAATCTGTCATGGTGGCAAAGTCCAGAAGTTAGAAACACACACAGGAAGGAAATGAAGCATTGACATCCTGTGCCCATTCCAAAATGGAACCCAGAAGGAGTTCACCAATGGGAGGAAGTCAGCCAAGCAGAAATAATCTAAGCTAAGAAGGCTTCCAGTGCTGAGGAATATCCCAGGGGGTTAAGGTCCAACATTATCCTTGTGTTTGTTCTGGTAGTTTCTGTAAATCTTTTCCATTTTTAAAATTTGTAGTCCTCTTTCCATTTTCATTCATGAACACCCTCTGGGATGACTTTTTTTAGTTGGTTGAATCACCAAGTTTTCTCTAGACTGGTTTTTATCCTTCATTGCTTCTCTTTGCTTTATGAAATGATATTGCTTGTAATTATCCATCATCTTTCTTCATAATGTTTTACAGATGAGTAAATATTCTAAGCAGACATTGTCTTTGGCAGCCACTCCTTTCCGATTGGCAGTAAGAGGTTTGCTGATTAAGGCACTTTCTGGGTTCTTTTGGGCTCCTTGTGGTAGCAGTGAATTTACATTGGTTAAACTTCTAGAATAAATTATTGGAGTCATAGGCAGCTAGGTAGGGAAGTAGATGGAGTACTGCACTTTGAGTTGGGAAGAACCCAGATACCTTGTCTATGCTACATATTAGTTGTGTGTTCTTGGGCAAGTCAGTTAACCTCTGACTCAGTTTCCTCATCTGCAAAATGAAGATGATAATAGCACCTACCTCCCAGGGTTGTTCTGAGGATCAAATGAGATAATATTCATAAAGTGCTTTGCAAACTTTATAGCAATATATGCAGGCTATTACAATTATTATTCGTTGTTTACGTCATTTCTCTACTTGCTTTTATTTCTTTTCAGTTATTTTAAATAATCTAGGGTCCAATCTTCTCAACTGTGTGCCATGTCTTTTTCTTATTATAACTTCTTATTTATTAAAATTTCTAATCTTGGCTCTAATGAATAGATGGTCTAGTTAGGCACATACAACTGACTCAGAGAGAACGGAGGGACCTTTTCCTATCTATTATTTCCTATCTATTATAATATAATAAATTTCATTATTTAAAGGTTTTTTGGTGCTCAGCATGACCAGCATCTGAACATTGTTTTTTCTTTTTTTGAAATTTAATATTTTTCAATTATATTACAGATAGTTTTCAATACTGATTTTAGTAAGACTTTGAATTCTACATTTTCTGCCTCCCTCCCTTCCTTTCCTCCTTCCCATGACAGTAAGTAATCTGACATATGATCATTATTTTTTTTTAATGAAGAAAGTCTTCATGAAGTCAAAGTATGAAGCTTTTGTGGAATCTACAAGTTTCTGGTCTCTGTCTTTCCCATAGCCAGCCTATCTCAAAGACTTTGGTGTCATTTTAAGTTTTAATAATCTCATGACACCCTTTATTTTTTTTCCAAATCTAACCTTTTCTCACCATTGCAATGAAGCCACAAAATATCAGAATGTATTTTCATCTGATTGGGAAGGTTTGGTCAAGTTTTTCATAGAATTTCTCAATCACATTATCCACTGCAACCAATATTGGGGTGGAAGCTGCCATTGTTTCCATAGTATTCTTCCTGCTAATAGCTATCATTAGTACGGCAACACGTGATGACCAAGTGCTCCTTGCAATTACATTCCTTTTAGCTTTAGAGATTATGATGAACCTCATTCCATTAACCCTTTCATGGCCTCTCCAAGGAGTACCTGTGAGTCTACCCTCCCACTTAGTTACCATTTCTTTCTTCTGGCTGCAAGAATGTCAAAGTTGGTATGCTTCAGGTCCTTCAGTAAAAGGTCAACTCATTCACTGGACACTGGACAGGAACCTCAGATTTAAAGCAGCTTTAGTCAAATTCAAGTTTGTCAGTGGTCTGAAAACTGTATATAATTTATTGTTGTTTAAAAAAATAAAAGGTTATATGTTACAGAAAAAGAAATACCTTGAGAAAACTCACAGTGAAACTAACTAGCTAATATGACAGTCTGTGACACAGTCTTTCAAATCCCTTTTGTACCAGTTCTGGACAAACAAAATTCAGGAGAAGGTTAGCCTAGATAGGACTGTGAATTGATCTGTGTGGTTCCTAAACAGTAGGGTTTGCTCTGTTATACACAGAAGGACTGAAGCAGAGCTGGCACTGATTTTTTTTTATGTTGCACTAGTCTAGGGTAGACAGATGCCAAGGACCTTTGACTATAGCACTCCTTTGTAAACTAGATAAGGTTACACAATGGTACAAAGGTACTATTCCTATGGAGATTAGGTGACTACACCTAGGGGTTTCTCAGCTATTCTGGTTGTTTCCGTGTTCCACACACTGACCTGGGAAGGGGGAACAGGGGGAGGGAAGGAAGAAAGTAAGCCAGGGGCTCCATTCTGATCAGAATGCCCCAGAGTATTTTCCAGTGGGTCGCATTAGTATCATAAGAGAAGGAAACAGGCTCAGAAAAGGAGAATGACTAGCCTAAGGTACATAACTGTTAAATGTTCCCACGGCTATAGTACTTTCAGATTTACAAAGTGCCATTCAGGGAAAGAACTATGGAGTCTGAATACAGATCAAAGCATACTATTTTCATTTTTGAATTTTTTTTTTCTTTTTGATTCCTATTTCACAACATGACTAATATGGAAACATGTTTGACAAGATTATGGATGTGTAACCTATATCAAATTGATTGAGGGGGGTGGGGAGAGAAGGAAGGGAGGGAGAAAAATTTGGAACTTAAAATCTTACAAAAAAATGAATGTTGAAAACCATTTTTACATATAATTTGGAAAAGATACAGAAAAACATTTACCTAAGGTTTACACACTGCTTTCTGCATAACACTAGGAACTAGGTCCTTGAAGTTGTTTTGTACCCATAATACAGGTGGGGGAATTGAGAAGCCCAAGATCATCCAATTAGTGAAAGAACTGAGGTTAAGACCCAAGTCTTCTGACTTTAACACTTGTATATCTTCCACTCTGTTTCCTAAAAAGGGAATAATGGAAAAAGGGAGCTATTTTTTCCCCCTCCCAAGTGTTGTTTTTGGAGAGTGAATACAGGGAGAGCCTCAAAGTCCCTTTCGAATCAGTTGAATCTAGAACTCTTTCCTTCCCAGCTGTTTCCCTTTATAATCTGACCAGCCTTGGCCAGTTGCTTTGTTTCTTCCCTTGGGTCACAAATGAGAGGAATTCTCCTATTTCTCCCTCCTAGGTCTACAGAAAGGGGCTACTTTCTGAATCCTGTGCAGTGCAACACCAAGAAAGATAAGAGAATCCCAGTCCCCAGTGATTGATGAGAGTCCCTAATTCCAAAACCTTCCTGAAGCCTTGCCTACATTTTGCATGATAATCATTCACCTGCCTCCTCTAAGAAACCCTAAGGCAAATGACCAGATGAAGACATCACCAGGATCAGAACTGTCTCTGCTGCTAGCTTTTAGACACAATCAATGAATCAGATTCTAGAGAGATAGCAGTGTGTGTGAGTAGCACCAGGGACACTAGCTAAATAGCACCTATGTGTCCTTGAGTGCTTTTATTTCCACGCTGATAGCTCTGTGTGTGGGTGTGTGATTGTGTGGCTCCTGAGGATTCTAAGTAGCCTGGTTTCCTTCCCCCCTCTGACTCAAGTTCCCCTTCTTCAGAACTGGGGCTTTTGAGAAGAAATAATATATTATAGTCATTGGGTTTGGGGCCTTATGACATTATCCCCTAGAAACCTAGTCTCCTTAAATGGGAATAATTATGGCCACATGAGCAGAAACAGAGACACCTGTCTGCCATCCCATAAATTCCATGGAGGTTAATGAAGCTGGAAATGGTAAGGAGAATACTCTAGCTGTCAAGATGGGGAGTGAGACTTCTTTTCCATGGCTTCCATGGAAGCTAATGAGGGTAGTAGCAGCATGAGCACTTCCCAGCTCTAGGGGATTAGAATAAGCAGGGAAACAGGACAAGTCAGAACATGACCACACATCTGTATCAACTTGGAGTATCACCAATCATATCACCCTTCTTTGCTTGACTGGACCCCTCGTCTGTCTTCTGACACTGAACAATCACAGGCTCAAATCCAGACCTTGACTTTCTTTTTTTTTTCCTTTTTTTTAGGTTTTTGCAAGGCAAATGGGGTTAAGTGGCTTGCCCAAGGCCACGCAGCTAGGTCATTATTAAGTGTCAGAGACAGGATTTGAACCCAGGTACTCCTGACTCCAGGGCCAGTGCTCTATCCATGTACCACCTAGCCGCCCCCAGACCGTGACTTTCATCAGTCTCTTCCCACCTCCTTTACTGCTCTTGTTGGGAATCTCTGGTTTTTACCTTCCTTCCATTTTGGACATAGCTTTCTGTTGCCTCCAGCCTTTTCTAGCCAATTGACCTGCCCACCCTACTCCTAATCCAATGCTTGATTGGTTGGTTCTTTTCCTTTGTTATCAAAGGAGATCAAAATGACCTCTCTGTGTTACAGACTGATTACAGAGAGGCTGATCAGACCCGTATGAGCTCGGAATGCTCTGCCACAGGTCAGGCACAAAGAGTCCATATAGACACCTGGGTGGTTCCTCTACGCTTACATATCTCACATTTCCTTTGAGTCTCTTCTATTCTGCCATGCTCAGAGAACACAGCACCCTCTCTGATGAGGGCACACCAGTTTGGGTGGTCCTATGCCAGTGTCTCCCATGCTGTACAATCAATTCTAAAGTTCTTCAAAAAGACCATCAGGGTGTCTCGGTATCACTTCTTCTGACTCCCTTGTGAGCACTTGCCCTGTGGGAGTTCTCCATAAAATAGTCTTTTTTTGGCAAGCGTACATTTGGCATTCTAACAACATGGCCGGGGCATCATAGTTGTGCTCTCTGTAGTAATATTTAAATGCATCTGACCCAGTACAATTCTTCCTCATGCCCAAACATGATCTGACCTGGAGCCTGCCCAAGACAGAAGGGTTCAACCTGCAGCTTGGGACTTGCCCAGTCAGACCTCGACTAGGGCCCTGATCAGATGTAATACTGTTCTATAAGTGGGAAACTGGGGCCATCAATTTAAGATAATGTTCATATAGTTCAGAAGTGAACTATATGATGCCGGATAGGACTGATCTTTTGGAAAGTTTTGTTTATGTTTTTCTAGCACCAAATGCCCTAGTTTGGGTCACTTTCTCATCACAATCCCTTGTGCCAAAGGCTTGGGTAATGATTGCTACTATTCTTTTCTCAGCAGGACTTCCCTCCATTCTGGGCCCTTGATCTTTCCTATAACCTGAAATTATTAAAAAATTTCTAGCATATCCATATGACAATATAATAAATGAAATTATATATTGAATAACTACCAACAAAAAAAATGTTACCCATAGTGCAGCATTCCAATTGTCAAGGTAAATTTCATTCATGTTTGGGTTTATGCAGACTGAGTTTAATCTTGGGTATGGTCCCCAAATAATCACTCTTTTGGGGTTCATTTTGATTTGCTTCTGGGAAATCTTGAAATCTTAACCACATCTCTCCAGAGATGTGTGTAATAGAGCCCAAAGCTCCTTGAAAGCACTGAAGGTAATAATGGATGTATCAGGTATAGATAGAACACCCATGGGCTACTCAGTGCAGCCCATGAACAATCTGTACAATTTTCTTCCTTCTCTGCTGAGTCCCATCTTTCAGCAGAGTCCTGAAGTCCTCCAGAATCATGCATTAGTATTACCCTATGGTTTGAATAGGGAATGCATTTATGGTTTGCCAGATAAGTAGCCCCTTGGCATACTAGAAATTCCCACTTTTAGCTCTGGGACTTCTAGAGGAATACAGGTTTATGGTACTTACCTGAGAGTTTATATGCCCATCAAAAAAGAGAAAGTGGATAGAGCATTGACCCTTCAGTCGGGAGGACTTGAGTTCAAATTCAGCCTCAAACACTGAATAATTGCCTAGCTGTGTGACCATGGACAAGTCATTTGACTCCATTGCCTTGCCAAAAAACAATTATAATAAAATGAAGAAGAAAAGTCCTTGGGGACACTAGAAAGTCAACCCCTTTTCCATCAGATCTGTACTGCTTGAATAACTCACAGTATTAGCAGAGAACAAAGTCCAGGTCTTTTGTTCCCCTATATTGCTGCTTCCGTCCTTTGATGTTCCTCCTGTAGTCATGCAGGTAGTGGAATAAGATGTTCATGATTATTCTCTCTCTATCTAAGAAACTGGTAGTCCAGGAACCTATTCTTCTATCCAGAAGAACTAGGGTCAGGAACTCTAGAAACCTGGTGTTCAGGAGCACTCACCATTAAGACCATGTGGTTCTATTGTCCATCTAGAGCATCCCTTGGGTATAGAGGTTATGTCATCGTGTCTTCAGGACTGGGACCAGAAACTTGGTCCCCAGAAATGTTCTTCTCAACCTGAATGGATGATAATATGATTATCTGAAACCAATATGAGAATGAAAATTTATTGAAGGACTCCAGCAACACATAGAGGATCCAATTAGAAGTCTGAACTCACCCCACATTAGGATAAATAAGGTTAATTTAATAAACTCTGAAAAGCACTGGGGTTCAGAGAGGTTTGGGGCTCCTAAAAAGGGATTAAGCACATAGGATTGATTCATCAAAGTTCTTAAGTCAACAGGAAAATCTTTTTTTTTAATGAATCTGCAGTATATAAGAATTTCAGACAAGTTATAAGGGCTTCTGTATGAGTAAGGCAAATAGTATAGGTCTATTTAAAAGTAATAAAACAAAGTAAACCATGAAAATGGGGATGGACTTCCATAGAGGGTTCTAGGCCAGAAGTGTCGACCATGGGCTATGGGCCTTCTGTGGGCCACAATATTCCCAAGTGCAGCCAGAATCAGATTTGAATGTAGTTAGGAAATATTGAACAAAATAATTAAAAATACATTAAGACATAGATAACATTACATTTTAAAATTAAGTCACTATGGGGCGGCTAGGTGGCTCAGTGGATAGAGCACTGGCCCTGGAGTCAGGAGGACCTGAGTTCAAATCTGACATCAGACACTTAATGGTTACTTAGCTGTGTGAACTTGGGTAAGTCACTTAACCCCATTGCCTTGCAAAAACCTAAAAACAAAACAAAATTAAGTCAATATGTCACCAACAGGGATCCTTTTATAGAGATTAGTGGCCTTTGTTTCTATTTGAGTTTGAGACTACTGATGTAGACAGATTGATAGTATTCTAGGGCTGAAAAATCCATGATCACTTGTTGGACAAAACAATACAATAAACATCGGCAAATATTCAACCATGTAAAAGTTGACTCAAAGAAACTGGTTGGACTCCTAAAAAGAATATTGGAAAACTAACTGCCCAATTACAATCTAAAATGAAATAATTGTTAAAATACTCATTATTTTCTCCATTGGATCCCTGATATGTTGGGAAATCCAAGGAGAGTTCTGGATTGAAAGTACCCCATGAATGGCCTACAAATGAATAGGGATCCGATTATAACCCAGACAACACTCCCTATATAGTGTCACACTTCCTCAGGGTTGCCTCCTTAGCTCAGAACTCACAGGTTTGTAAATTGGATGGGGGGAATAGGAGTGGGTATGACTACCTCTGAAGGGATGACTGACACTCAAGCTTTTTTTTTTGAATAGGCTCAGCACAAGGGCCTCTCCCAACAGTCTGAGCCAACCAGTTAATCCCCAATCCATCCATCCTGTATTCAGAATGGATAAAATAGGCATATGCATACCTTTCAATGATAATAATGATGCTTGTCCTTCTTTCTCGAAGAAGACCATGACATCAGGGAGGTGATCCCATGACAAACATGTGAAATGGATTTGAGTGAGGAGGTGCTGTGCTAAGTCACCAGCCTCACTTTCTCCTCCAGAACCATCTGGATCAAGTGCCCTGACATGAATCAGATGACTAGAAAGGGTGCTGGATGGGAAGGCACTCCCAGCCTCTTGACTCCAAGGCCAGTGTTCTATCCACTGTGCCATCTAGCTGCCCACCTTTCAATAGGAAATAGAATCAAAATTCTAAATTCTTTCCTATTAGCTTAGCAAGCTTCTCAGGGAGTTCTACTGATCACTCTCCTACATGAAAAAATCACATAAAAATACAAAACTGGGATCTTATCTTATCCTAAACTCTTAACTTTTCATAAGATAAAATCAAGAGAATTACCAGAGTAGAATGTATAATTCTTGAAGGTAAGGCCTGTTTCATTTTTCTCTCTGGATCCTCAGCACTTCACAGTGCCCACACTCTATCAATATTTAATAAATATTAATTAAATAACTCTCTTGAATAGAAAAATAACAGCCCGGGATGGTGTGATTTGATGAACAAGGCATATATGATACTTCTATTATATCCCCTTTTAGGACTGCCTAAAGATTCACTCCTTTAGGCCTTCTTTCTGCTTCATCTGCTTTTTTGTGGTCAGTGAGTATGTATCAAATTTCATTTATTTACTTAGTTTCATTTTCTATAAGTATGACCACATTTCCTTATATTTGATGTTTGATGGCACTACAATGTTCTAATACATTAATATACCCTAATTTATTCAACTATTCTCCTATTTTGAAACATACATGGTTTTGAGTATGTATGTATGTGTTTACTATCATGAATAGAGCAGCTTCCAATATTTCTGTTTCCTGTTTTTATGCTTTTGTGAGGGAGATCATTCTATCAATGGAATTAATAAGTTTAAACGTATATATGTCAGTGTGTGACCCATATTATATGGTACTATATTGCTATTCAAAATATTTTACCAGTCTGTGGTCTACTTAGAATAGTTTTCCCTTTTCACATAAAGTCTCTAACTTTGTCCTTCATGTTTTTTCCCTCTTTTTATCATTCTATTGGGTATAAGGTGATAGCTCATGATTTTCTTAGTTTTTAGTTCCTCTGATTTTTTTATCAAGTTTGTGCATCTTTTAAATTGGTTATTAAATTTTTCTATTAGTTTCTTTATAAGTTGTCTTTTCACATCCTTTGACTAGGACTTGATTGGGCAGTGTATATTGTTTGTTCTATATAAATGCTCTGATTCATGATAAATTCTGGATATAGGTCTTTGCCTGACATTTTTACTTTAAATATATTTCCTTATCTGATTATATTGTTTTAGTTTTAGAAAGATTATTTGCTATCATTTAAAGTCTTTCAGTCTTTGGCTACTCAAAATCATTGATTTTGTGTGTGGTTTTGATTGATAAAAAAATGTGCCTATTCACCATAGCTGACAAATATATTATTCTCTTTCCTTCCATTGCCTTTTAGTTGAAAAATATTTACGATGCTGATCCAGTTAGGAAAAAACTGATTTTTCCCCCTTGAAAATGCAAAGGCTTTTTTGAACCTACCCAGAAAAGTCATAGTAATGGATTTCTACCTATCAGCAGTTCAAACAGTAGCCCGTATCTTGGAGACTAAAAATTGAGCACAGGAAGGCAGTGTTCAATATTACATTGTGTTTAATTTTCTTTTTTAATGTTTTGGGAGTCATGGCTAAATTCTACACTCTCCTACTCCCTCCATATCCAAATGGTTGTCATCTCATTGACAACCTTCTGTTCCCTTCTCTTTCCTCATATGGCCCCCACCCTATTTCAAATCCTCATCACATCTCCCTTGAACTTTTGCAATAACCTCTAATTTGGTTTCCTTTTATCCATCTTGTTCTTTCTCCAATCTAGCCACCAGATAGCTAATAATGATAAAAGTTAACATTTATATTGTGACTCCTATGTCCTAGGTACTGTGCTATGCACCCTACAAATATTATCTCGTTTGATCCTCACAACAACCTTAGAAAATAAATGTTGTTATTAGCCCTATCTTAGTGATGAAGAAACTGAAGCAGAGTTTAAATGATTTGCCCAGGGTCACAAAGCTAGTATCTAAATATGAGTTTAAATTCAAGTCTTTCTGATTTTAGGCTCTGTGTTCTATCCTTTGTGTCACAGCTATCAAACCTAAAGCAATGGGATGGATCCTGTATCACTGCCCTACTCAAGAAGCTGCAGTGGCTCCCTCTTGATTCTGGATAAAATACAAACCCTCTCTGGCATCTAAAACCCCTTACAATGTGGCTCCAGTATATATTTTTGCACTCTCCTCACTATACTGGCCTAATTCTTATAACTTGTACATAATACTCCTATCTCTCAGTCCCATGCTGTCTTACATAGGAGGAATGTTGTTCCTAGGGTCCTCTTGAAGTCCAGTTCAAATGTTAAATCTTATAAGAAGAGTTTCCTGGTCTCCCTCTCCCCCTAAGTTATTAGTGATCTTTTGGTTTGGCCAAGGAAGCCTTGGTTACTGCATCGCAGTTCTGTCCCAGCAGCCTTCTGGTAGCCATTTTTGCACAAACATTGGCAAGTCTGCTGCTCTGCATCACCAGTGGCAATAAACCTTCCTGGACGAGATTAAAGGTTGTTCTGATGGATCACATCGTCTAGTGAGTCACTGAGTAGGCAGGAAATGGAAAGGGAGCTTGGTCCAGCAGCCAGCCTTTTAACTCTAGGAGCCTGGAGCTCCCTACTCCTGTTGGCAGACAAAACAAAGCCTGGGAGCTCAATGGACAACAGCCCCACAATTACAGGCAGACATACAGAGAGAGGATAGAGCCCTGGGGCTAACTGATCTTATGAACATGGAAAGGAGGAAGTAGGTAGCAAGCTCAAAGCCTCTGGTCAAATGTAGCATCATTCTCAAGTCTTTGCAGATGGTCCCTCAATCACAGAACGGCAGAATTGGAAGGTATCTCAGAGACCATCTGGTACAAACTAGACCTAAACAAGAATCATCTCCAAAGTATCTTCAGCAAGTGCTCATTCTTGAGACTGCTTCAAAACTTTTATGAGCAGGGCCCTACTGCCTCCTAAGGCAGCCCGTTCTGCTTTAGGGTATCTCTAACTGCTCATTTTTCCCTTGCCTCAAGCTGAAATTTGTCCTTCTATTATTTCTAACCATAGGTCCTAGTTCTGCCCTCTGGAGCCAAGGAAGAGTTTAATTTCTTTTCCATGTGACAGCCCTTTCCATACTTGAGAGTTCTCATGCCTCGCATTCCCTTCCCCCCACTGAATTTCCTATACTCTAGGTTAAACATGTCCCGTTCCTTCCGTTCATCTGCGTATGTTCTGGACTCAAGTCTCTTTGCCATCCTCTGGATGTTCTCTAGCTCAAGTAGGAGGTAATGCTGTGTTGAACATTTTTACCCTGGACCTAGCTTTTTGAGCTAGAAGGGACCCTGAAGGCTCTATAGTCCACCCCCCCCCCCATTTAACAAATGAGGAATTGGGTCCAATTGGCTCAAATGATTTGCCCAAGTTTAGCCAAACAGGCGAACAATTTGCTAAGCAGGAATTTCAAGTTCCTGGGAGTCTAAAGAAGAACAGGAAGTCCAAATCTCCAAGGTGGAGAATCCCAGGGAATTGGTACTTTCTTGGACTCAACTTGATTCTCTGGGTAATAACGTAGAATAATAACGTCAAAGACCCAGAAGTTGAAGCTCAAACCTCTGATTCCAAAACCTCTTTCCAACACATGATATTCTATCTCCCACCTTTGCAAGGCGCTTCCTCTATGCTCTGCCTGCGCACTTCAGGCTTTTGAAATTCTTAGATCTTCGATAAAAATCATACTAAAGCAGCTAGGTGGCACCGTGGTGAAAAGAGTATGGAGTCTGGGGTCAGGAAGACTCCTGCAAGTTCCAATCTGGCCCCAGGCACCTACTGAGTGACTCTGAGCAATTCACTTCACCCTGTTTGCCTCAGTTTGCTCATCTGTAAAATGAGCTGGAGAAGGAAATGACAAACCACTCTGGGACCTTAACCAAGAAAATACAAAAACATGGGGTCACAAAGAGTCAGATGACTAAAAAAATAACTGAACAACAAACTGATGCTTAATATATCTATATCTATATCTATATCTATATCTATATCTATATCTATATCTATATCTATATCTATATCCATATCCATATCCATATCCATATCCATATCTAGTCTATGTCTATGTCTATGTCTCTATCTCTATTTCTATCTCTATCTCTATCTATATCTATAAGGAGCGGCTAGGTGGCGCAGTGGATAAAGCACCGGCCCTGGAGTCAGGAGTATCTGGGTTCAAATCTGGTCTCAGACACTTAATAATTACCTAGCTGTGTGGCCTTGGGCAAGCCGCTTAACCCCATTTGCCTTGCAAAAACCTAAAAAAATAATAATATATCTGTATCTAATCTATGTCTATGTCTATGTCAATGTCTAATCTACACCTATACCTATACCTATATCTATATATCTATATCTATATCTGTATCTGTATCTGTATCTGTATCTGCATCTGCATCTGTATCTGTATCTGTATCTGCATCTGTATCTGTATCTGTATCATCTGTATCTGTATCTGTATCTGTATCATCTGTATCTGTATCTGTATCTATAATCCTATGCAAGTCAGTTAACCTTTTCAGGACTCAGTTTTCTCCTCTAGAATGTTTTCTGGAAAATGGAGATAACCATACTTGGATGGACTGCATTATAGAACTGTGGCTTAAGGAAAATAAAAATTCTAGGAAAGGAGTCATATGATTATAAAAATAAAGCTGCAGGGGCCCTAGAGGGAACATCCAATCCTTTTCCCTCATTTGACACATGAGGAAATTCTCAGAGAAATTTAAATGGCTTGTCTAAATTAACACAGGATATTACAGAGCTGAGAATCGAACCCAAGTCCTTTAACTCTAAATCCAGTGCTCTATCCTCAGTTTTTGGAGTTGTAGATATTGGTTGTCTGAGAGATCCCTTTGGAGAGGGAAGAGCAAGAGTCTAGGATCAAAGCCTGCCTCTGGCAAGTCTCATCTCAGTGCCTCAGTTTACTCATCCATAAAATGAGGAAGATGGATAAGATGGCTTCTGAGACCTCTTTCAACTCTAGGGCTATCATTACTATGATGAGTATTCTTCCTCCATCCTCCTACCCCAACCTCGGACTATCTTTTGAAAGCTGCAAACTGGGGTGTCACAGGCTCCTAGAATTTAGAGTTGACAGGGGCCCTGTGAGATGACTCAAATCCTCCATTTTGCACACCTCCCTCATCGTCTAATGAGTCTGTAGATGTAGAATCCCCTATAGCTATACCATTCCCATGGGATTTTCCAAAGGCTAGTCTGAGCTGTCAAAACTAAAGGTTACCTTCCCAATGGGACTTCACAAAACAGTTTCTGTGGTGATTCCCATTTGAATTCTGTGAGTAACACTCATGCTTTGAAGAGGATGTGGGAGTGTGCTTGGAGCCATGTGGGAAGAATGATACTGCACAGTTACAATTGAGAAAGGATTTTGTAATGGCTGCCTATTCACATTGAGGTTAGAACTGAAGGAGAGAGAGATTTTCGAACATGGAGCTGGCCAGAAAAGCAAGACAAGCCCATGCAAGAATGTGGGTGACTCAGGTGTTATACCAGCCTCACACATCAGTCCTGGGGGAGAACTGGAAATAGGGGCAGTGATGAAACTTGCCTGGAGCAGAAGAAGTTGGACCAAGTTGAGGAGTTGCAAGGGGGATGGGGTAGTAAGAACATGGACTCTGAAGTCAGAAGATTTGAGTTCAAAACTTATCTCCTTACACTTACTAGCCTTCTTTTGGATTCTAGGTGGCCTTGGACGTGGGGACAGTTGAAGCTGCTTGATCTTTGGTGCACACATAATTTCTGTTTTGGAGAGGTTTAAGAGGTCATGAAGACTGAGAAAATGATTAGTCTGCCATCTTGTTGCTCACATGACTCAGTCCTGTCTCACACTAGTTCTGTGACTTTAGGCAAGTCACTACATTTTCTTGAGTCAGTTGCTTTATTTGTAAAAATAATAGTAGCTTATATACATATCACTTTAGGGTTTGCAAAGTACTATATGAACATTATCCTCATATCCCTTTGAGACAAGTACTATCATTGTCCCTATCTTATGACTGAACAAACAGAGACACAGAGAGGGTCTGTCATATAGCTACTTCTTCAAGATCTGAACTTGGGGGCTCCTGATTCTCAGTCCAGCATTCTATGTACTATGTCACTTACAAGAAGAAGTTAGTTTTTATGGTCCCTTTGTGGCCTAGGATTAGGACTCTTTGAATCAGAATATCATATATTGAGAGCTGAATGAGAATTTCTAGCCTGAGAGCTGGAAGAGATCTAGTCTAAATCCCTCTTTTTACAGAGATAGAAGTTGAGGTCCAGAAATGGGAAGTGACTTGCCCAAGGTCATGCATCTAGTAAGTGTCAGAGATGAGATTTGAACCCAGGTCCTTTAGTTCTAAAAGCACTATTGATCAGGATATCTGGGAAGTGTCAAGATTCACACAAGTAGACCATTTATTGGATCAGAGAATTCAGAGCAATGAGTATCTGTAGGAGATTAGGAAGCCCAAGCCTTCCTGGTAGGAAATACCTGGGAGCTGATAGTTTCTTGGATTCCCCCCAGTTCTCTGAAGCTTTAATCTTTTCATTATAGTGGCTTATGTGCCCTGCCCCCTGGCTGGCACTGATGAACTCCTATGATCCACAGCAGGTTTTGCCACATCTCTCTCTCTCTCTCTATTCTCTCTCATCTCTGTCTCATCTCTCATCTTCTCAAGCTTGACATAGATAGATAGATAGATACATAGAGAGAGAGAGAGAGAGAGAGATAGATAGATAGATAGATAGATAGATAAATGATAGATAGATAGATAAATGATAGATAGATAGATAGATAGATAGATAGATAGATAGATAGATAGATGATAGATAGATAGAGATAGAGATCTGAGACACAGAGACACAGAAAGGGTAGATGATTTGCCCAAAGTCACACAGCTAGTATTTCAGACAAGATCTGAACTTGGGTGTTCCTGACTCCAAGTCCGGCACTCTATGTACTGTGTCATCCAAATGAAGAAGTTACTATCTGATCTATCGAATCTATCTATTTATCTATTTCTATAGCTAGCTAGCTATCTGGCCTGAGGAGAGCCAATCTGACAATCCAGTGATTTGCCACTCCTTCTTCTTTCAAGATGTCTGGTTAATAGGGAGATGAGAGACAGGAGAGGAGAGAGTGACTGAGGTGACTGGGAATTGATAGGGACAGGTTTTGCCTCACCCCCTAAGTGTCCAAAATCAAGGGGAAATGGGAAACTTTAACAGTAGTCCCAGAAAGGGTGGGTTCTATGGTAAATAATAGCTGCTTTAAGCTCCACAGGACAGGAACCAGAATGCCAGAAATAAAATTTGAGACTTGAACATGATATAGGAGAAAGTACCTTGAGGGACAGCTAGGTGGTGCAGTGGATAGAACACTGGCCCTGGAGTCAGGAGGACCTGAGTTCAAATGTGACCTCAGACACTTAATTACCTAGCTGTGTGGCCTTGGGCAAGCCACTTAACCCCACTGCCTTGTAAAGAGAGAGAGAGAGAGAGAGAGAGAGAACCTTGAACTTGGCCTTAGGAGATTCAGGTTCAAATCCAGACCCTGGCAGTAGCTGTGTGATTTTGGATAAATCACTTAATTACTCTGTAAAAATGGGTGTAATCTCTTTGACAGTTCTGTGTAAAATTGAGTTATATCAAAATGTCAAAGGGGTCATGAGTTTTCTGTCTCCAAAAGCTCTTAAGAGATACACTCTCAAAGTTCAATCCGATCTTACCACTGACTGTCAGTGGATGTTATGGCTGCAGTCTCCAAGTGTAAAAAGCTCAGGAATCCAACTAAAGGTGGCTAAGATTTTTATTCTAGGCTACTGATGGTTCTTTTCCAGAGATTCTGGAGTAGAGTGAGGGGTGGGGGTTTTTCTTGTTAACATATACATGTGTGTGTATGTGTGTGTGTGTGTGTGTGTGTGTTGTACAAATAGCATAAGCAGTGATTAGACAAACTTCCCAGTATATTAACAAACTAAGGTGCCTGGGTTGGAAGCTTGATTGCGATGCTGATATTTTATGTGGTCACAGAGATGAATGAATTCAATTTGGCAAGCATAGGATACAAAGAAATGAAAAAAAGAGCTCCTCAAGAAGATGTTACTCTGTGTGACTCTGGGTAAGTCACTTAGCCTCTATCTGCCAGATGAAGAGGAATGGCTTCTAGACCTAGGAGACAACTTGTACAAAGACACAAGAGTGAAGATGGGAAATATGACATTGTTGTTCAGTCATTTCAATCATGTTTCACTCTTTCTTGACCCTATTTGAGGTTTTCTTGTAAATGATACTGGAGTGATTTACCATTTTCTTCTCCAGTTATTTTTGCAGATGAGAAAACTGAGGCAAATAGGATTAAGTGACTTGACCAAAGTCACATAGCTAATAAAGTGTCTGAAGCCAGATTTGAGCTCTAGGAGGTAAGTTGAAGTCAGACTATGAAGTGCTTCAAGTGTTAAACTGAGAAGTTTACATTTTATTTTAAACTAGAAGCTTCACTGAAGCTTCTTTGTTTTCGTTTTTTTTTTATCAAGTCAAATGGGGTTAAGTGGCTTGCCCAAGGCCACACAGCTAGGTAATTATTAACTGTCTGAGACCAGATTTGAACCCAGGTACTCCTGACTCCAAGGCGGGTGCTCTATCTACTACGCCACCTAGCCGCCTTCACTGAAGCTTCTTAAGGAGGAAGTAACATGGAGAGAACTGTGCGACAAAGATTCTTTTGACAATTATGAGGAGGGTAGATTGGACAGAGAGGAGACTGAAAACTGGGGATACAATTAGGAGGTTACAGCAATAATCCAGATGAGAGATGAGACAGGCTTGTTCTAAGGTGGTAGATCTAGATTGTAAAGGAAATAGAGTTCACAAGATTTGGCAACTTGATTGCATGTGGATTGTGAGGGAGAGGGAAGCCTGGAGGATATCTCCAAACTGATGGACTTAGATGACTACAAGCAAGATGGCATCCTCAAGAGAAATAAGAAAGTTGGGAGAAGGGGTAGATTTAGGGAACATGATCAAGAGCTATGTTCTATATATGATGATTTGGGAGTGCCTTTGGAACATCCAGGTGAAAACATTCAATAGACAGTTGGTGATGCAGGATTGAACCTGAGGAGAGAGACTAGGGTTGGATATATAGCTCTGGGGGTCATCTGCACAGAGATGATAATTGAGCCCAGGGAAACTGATACATTTGACAGTAGTGGAGTTTATAAGAGTGATGAGAAGAGAACCCAGGACAGAGCCTTGGCAGAGATTTATAGTGAATAGGACATAGATGATGATGATGATGATGATGATGATGATCCAGTAAAGGGGATGGGAGGGGTAGTGGTAAGACAGATAGGAAGAGAATGAGGAGAGAGAATAGCGTCAGAGAAACCAAGGGAAGAGAGTATTTAGCAAAAAGAGTTTGACAACAACATCAAAAACTGCAGGAAACTCAACAACGATGAGGCCTGAGAAAAGAACATAAAATTTAGCAACTAAGATCATTGGTAACCTTGGAGAGTACAGTGTTGGTTAGGTAGTAGGGTCAGATACCTGATTAGCAAAGATTGAAGAGTGGGATGTGAGCAAGTGGAGGCAGTGATTATAGATGACTTTTTAAATAATGAGTGCGGCAATTAAAAAGAGGAGAGATGTAGGATGATAGCTTGAATGAGCAGAAGGGGTCAAGTGAGAGGGGTTTTTTTAAATGATGGGGGAGACCTGAGCATATTTATAGAGAGTAGGGAAGGAGAAAGAGAGTTAAGTCAGGAGGGAGGGAGGGAGAGAGAGAGAGAGAGAGAGAGAGAGAGAGAGAGAGAGAGAGACAGACAGACAGACAGACAGACAGACAGACAGACACAGACAGAAACAGAAAGACAGAGAG
The DNA here is from genome assembly GCF_037893015.1 of Macrotis lagotis. NCBI lineage: Eukaryota > Metazoa > Chordata > Mammalia > Peramelemorphia > Peramelidae > Macrotis > Macrotis lagotis. The sequence goes on from NC_133666.1 coordinate 28,174,963, forward strand.
AGAGAGAGGCAGAGACAGACAGAAACAGAAAGACACAGAGAGAGAAAAGAGGCAGAGAGAGTTAGAGAGAGTCAGAGACAGACAGAGAATCAGAGGCAAGAGATAGAGACAGAGAAAGAGTCAGAGAGATTCTTGAAGGGCTAAGCTTCCAGAAGAGATGTGAGGGATTGGGATCAATATCAAGGGCATGTTTGACCTTGGCAGGGGGAAAGGCCATACCACTGCCATCAACAGGAAGAAAGAAGGAGAAAATGAGAGATGATGTCAAGGGATTTTGTAGAATTGAATAAAAGAGGAAGTTCATGAGAGATTACCTTTATTTTCTCAATCAAGGTGAGAACTTCTGCTGAGAGATGGGGGGGTGGGGAGACTGAGAAAGTTTGGAAGAGCCACTGTAGGAAACAGAACATAGATTCAATCAGAGAAGGATAAAAAGGATTGATGAGCAGCAGGGAGGACCCAATTGAGATTAGATAACAGCGATGTGTAACTTTGCTGTGCACTTCAGATTCTTCATCTACAGTTTGGGGATGGGGCGGGTGGGGGGGAGAAGAGGTCTAGTTGGTCTCCAAAGTCCCCTCCAACACTAAAATGATAAGAGTCTATGATTGAGTGACTTAATTTAAGTCCCTAGGAGCACCACCTCCAATTCTCATTATTAATTATTAAGAACTGTAAATAATTAATAACTTACCCTCGTAAAGCACAGCAGGGTCATGCCTCTACAGGTCTTAGATCAAAACCATGTGTGTGTGTTTAATAGTCTGGTCAGAATCTCAGAGCTAGAAAGGACTTCAGAAGCAGTCTAAACCATCTCATAACTGAACTAGAGACTCTTCTAAAGTTCCCCAAGCAAGTAGCCATCCTTTCTTTGCCTGAAGACCTCCAAGGACAGAGAAGCCACCACTCTCCTAGGGACAGCCCATTGCACCTTGGCACGCCTTGTTAGGAGGTTTTCCCTTGGGTTGAGTTGAGTACCTTCCATCCATTGTTTCTTGTCTTGCCCTCTGGAGCAAAGTGGAATAAGACATTTTATCATAAACATGATCCAGCCTGCTCACTCTGGTCAGTTCCCTCCCCATAAGAATAGGAGAAAAGGTGATTGAAATGTCTTGCCCAAACTTTTATCTCAACAGTGATGGGGCCTTAGTGCAGAATGATTTCCTGTTCTTTTCACTTCTTGTCCAAACTCAAAGGAGATTAATTTTCTGGTCATAATTTCCGATCCTCTGGGATGTTATCCGGAAGAGAAGTAAAAATAGCACATCATTAGGGTGTCAGGTCGTACGGGTGTGGGTGACTCACAGCCGCCATGTCACAGACTTAACAGTCTAATTATGCCTCTGTATCTGCAAAGGCAGGCAAGCCTTCCCTAGTGTTGCAACAGCCACCGCGATAGATCTGAGTAGGCCCCTCAACTTTAGGGTTCCCTGGTGGATCCCTCTTGCCCATTTTCTCTTTTTTAGTATTTCTATTGTTAAAAGTAACAGTTTACACTTTGATGCTTTGCCTACGTGGCCCCATTTGAGTATTTGACTCAGACTATTCCCTGGCCTGCCAAGGAATACCCTCCTTCCTCCTTTTCCTATCCAGAGTTCAAACTTTCTTCAAGACCAAACTGATGCCACCTCCTCCATGAAACCCACCCTGGCTTTGGCAGTCAGTGTTGAGTTCTCCTTTCCCTGCATTAAAATAACTCTTACATGCAGCTCTGCCCACTTCAGGTTCTCACGGTTCTCTGTTTCCTATTTCCTATTCCTGTTTTCCTCAAAATAGAGGTTGTGTTCATTATTTCTATATTTTACTGTATGACTTTGGACAAGTCTCTTCTCTTCTATGGACCTCAGTCATCTCCACAGTTAAATGACGGGGGAAGATTGGAAAGTCCCTCCCAGCAGAGGCTTAACCGAGAAAGAGCCCTCAAAACTTTGACCCAAGTGTTAGCATCCAGGAGAGTCTGCCTCTGCCTCTTCTCTTTGACAGTCCAAAAATTGCCATGGTTGTACCTCAGAGTTGTAGAATCATGAATAGAGAACTGAAAGAGATCATTTAGTCTAAACTTTTTGGTTTTCAGATGAGGAAACTGAGGCCCAGAGAGGTAAAGTGACTTGTCCAAGGTGGTTGGTTCTTGTCCTCTGTTTATCAAAGAAGACCAAAATGGCATCGCTGTGTTAGAGACAAGTTTCAGTGTGTCCAAGTGATCAGACCAATACAGGCTTGGAATGTTCTTCCACACAGGTTGGGCACAAATATTCCATGTGAACACCTGGGGTGATGACTCTAAACAGTATGTCACTTTTCCTTTGAGCTGCTTCCATTCTACCTTCCTCACAGAGTACAGCATCCTCTCTGATGAAGGCACACCAGGCTGGGCAGTCCTGTGCCAGTGTCTCCCATGCTGTATAATCAATGCTAAAGTTATTCAGAGAGACTTCAGGGGGTCCTGGTATCACTTCTTCTGATCCCACTGTGAGCACTTGCCCTGTGGGAGGCCTCCATAAAATGGTCTTTTTTGGCAAGTATATGTATGACGCTCTAACAACGCCGCCAGTCCATCATACTTGTCCTCTGTAGTAACAGAGTTCAAGGTATCACAGGTAATAAACAAGCTTGGGATCTGAACCCAGATTCTTTGAATTCCATGTCAATGTTGATTCTACTGTCTGAATGAATGAAAAAAAAACAAACATGTATTAAAGACTATTTGTCAGATATATTGCTAAGCTACAAATAAGCAAGACAGTCTCTGACCTCTGGGAGCTTAGCTGCCAGTAGGAAAAGAAAACACATAAAGGGGAAAGAGTTGGAAAGTAGAGGGGACAGATGGTTTGGAAATGACTGGGAAGTGAAGAATGCCTTGGCTCTACACAAAATGAGATGAAAGCTCACTTATTAGGGCCCCAGAGACCCTGGAGCAGAGTTGAAGTTCCAGTGGGAGGCAAAGGAAGACATGTCAAGGTGTATGTGACATATGTGATATGGAAATGCATTAGGAAGCTTACTCCCCAGTTTTCTGCTGCTCTATGCCCCCAAAGGTTTTGGAGGAGAAGGTGGGCTCTGGAAAAAATGTGAAGGAGTAAGGGTCATGAAATAAAGGAAGGGAAGAGGTTGGTCTTTCCCCTATCTCTCAGCACAACTATACCCCAAATTGGTTGGATTGCCTTTGTAAGGACCTATCTATGCTGCCATCTTTCCCCTCCTAACTTGCCCATATCCTACCAGGATGGAGAGCATGAGCCACCAACACCATCAGTGTCCATGAAATTTATAGGGTGATGGGAGGGAAAGAGAGAGCTGAACACCTGAGCATTTCAGATACTGCCCCTGATCATTGGAAATGATAGGGGAGTGGAGCGTTGTGGACAGAGAGTCAATCTAAGATCCATTAATCCAAACCAATCCTCTGGCACACATTACCTCTTCGATCTTGGGCAAGACTTTTGACCTCTCAGAGTCCATAAGCAACTCTCTAAGACTACAGACTGCCATGAAAGTGCAGATCTACAATGGCAAAGCAAGTTTCTCAGACGAAGTTTTGTATGCCAATGAGATCTGAAGTATGGTTGGAAAAAAATGAAAGTAGGAAAAGGAAACAAATGCTGACCAAGAGGGAAATAGTCTCCAATGTTAGGGTAGAGTGTATATTCTCCTCCAGGACTTCTGTATGCAGTTGTGGCTAGAGTGTTAGAGAGGAATCCAGGAAATCTTAGGTTCAAAACCTGCCTCAGTCTCTACCTGTATGACTCTGGCCCACTCTCTGAGCCTCAGTCGCCCCATCTGCAACCTACCCCACTCAAAGTTGTCATAAGGATGAAACATACTCCTTGGTTTATGTTGGCCACCTGTCCACCTTCCATGCCAGGAAGTCCTGTTAAAAACAGCACCAGAAGGCTAAGACTGCAGTAGGCTAGAGAGTGGGGGTGGGGAGTAGAGTGAGAGAGATCTAATATTAGTATCCCAAAGTTAAGACAAGTGGAGAGACTTTCCAACACCTCTAGTGTTGGAGTGGAAGAGCAACAGGGATCAGACATTTCGAGGTAGCAGTGCCAGAAAGGCCAGCACAGCTTCATGTGAGAATGACCTGTGACCGTCTTGTCAACATCCTATCTTGTTATTATTTCTTGCAGCTTCCTCAGGGTTGACTCAAGGGATCATTAAAAACTTCTGTTTTTGTTAAAAGAAAAAAAAAAGTTACAATGGCCATCACTTACGTCAATGTTGCCATAGCTTAGGGAGATCTTGCAGCTCAAGTACTGCAACCCCCTCCTTCTAGAGATGGAAAACGAAGACCCAGAAAGGGAAAAGACATTTCGGAAGGTCATATAGCAAGTTGGTAGCAGAACAAAGGCTATAAAACCCAACTTTCTACTGTCCTATTGACTCTTCAGGGATACTATGGGTTTGGAGTTAGCATTGCCCCAAATTGGGTTTAAGGTAATACCATAGACCCCCAAATTAAGCTTTGAAAAGGGAATGTTATTCAATTGCCGTAGGTGAATTAAGAAACTGAGGCATGTAGGGATTTTGTTTGTTTGGTGCTGACCTGTGAATTCATGAGTGTTGGGAATTCTCTCTATGGAAAAGACTCTCTCCTCAGGAAGATCAGCACCTCTCTGTAATTTCTAGTCTTAGAGCTGAGAGGTTCATAACCTGGAGTCCAGAGCACCAAAGGGTTCATAGATATGTTTCAGAGAATTCATGACCTTGGAATGAAAATAATTGTATATTTTTTTTTAGTTTTTGCAAGGCAATGGGGTTTAGTGGCTTGCCCAAGGCCACACAGCTAGGTCATTATTAAGTGTCTGAGGCCAGATTTGAACTTAGGTACTCCTGACTCCAGGGCCAGTGCTCTATCCACTGTGCCACCTAGCCACCCCTGTATATTTATTTTCAATAGCTTGTAACTGAAACTTAGCATTTACTTTAATTATTTTAAAAATCTGATTCTTAGAAGTGGTCCATAGGCTTCACCAGCCTGATGCCCAAAGGATCCAGGAGAAACCTAAGGAGAGGTATATGTTTCTTAGTATCTCTTAGGACTTTGCTCATGTCATTGGAAGGTTAAGGGTCTTGCTGCTAGTGAGTCAGAGGCAAGACTCGAATCTGGGACTTCCTGCCTTCAGGACTGGTCCTCTACCTGTTCCACTGGAATCTGGTCATATGATAACATAAGTGGATAGAAACATCTCATGGGGAACCATGATACCGCTACACACAATGACTGATGATAACAATGCTAAAAACATTTCTCCGCTCCCTTTGTGACTACGCTCTAAAGATATCAAATTGAAGAGTAATATATCCTAAATTCAAATCTATAAAACAAGCAGAAAGCAGACTAACATTGAGTCAGGAGGCCTGCTTATAATAGCTGTGTGACTGTGAACAAGTCACTTCTGTCTCCTTATCCATAGAGTGAAGGGCATCACTAACACCTGTGTCAGCTTGGACACAGTCTGATTTTTTGTTGTTTCTATGAATTCCTCAGACAGAAGTATATAGAGAATCATATGAATTCAATTCGATTCAACTGAACATATATTTGCCAGGTGCTCTGCTTGGTGCCTAAAGTAGTCAGGAAGACCTGAATTTAGATGCATCCTCAAACACTTACTAGGTGTGTGACCCTGGACAAGTCACTTAACCCTCTTTGCCTCAGTTTCCTCAGCTATAAAATAAGCTGGAGAAGGAAATGGAAAACCACGCCAAAATCTCTGCTAAGAAAACACCAAATAGGGGCATGGAGAGTCAGACACGACTGAAAAACACCTTAACAACAACAATAGGGAAATAAGAGTGCAAAAGAGATCTAGGCTATGTATTCTCAGGGTCCCTGAGGAAGGAGGGATCACTTCAGCTTGGGGCTAACAGAATCAGGGTCTGGAACTAGAAGACCCTCTGAGAGCATCTAGACCGACTCATTTTACAGATGGGACCTAGAAAGATTAAGGGATCTGGCCAAGTTCACATGGGTCATAAGTAGCAGAGCTAAGATTTGAATCTGATTTCTCAGACCCCAGTCCATAGTTCTTTCCATTGTTCTACACTATGCCTTAATGAGAACTTCCCAGAGTAGGTGTTGCCCAAGGTGAACTTTGAAGGAAGGTAAGGATCCTGAAAGAGCAGAAATGAAGAGGGAATACATTTTAGATATGGCAAATGACCTATGTAAATAGAGGAGATGGCGTATTCTTCATTGAGCGTATAAAAATCTAATTTGGTTGGACTCTAGCTTGTGTGAGGGGGAGTTATATGAGATAAGACTAGAAAAATAGATTGGAACCAGATTGCCAAATACATTGAATGCCAGACTAAAAATTTTGCATGTTATCCTGGAGGCAATAAGGAACCATTGAAGATTTTTAAGCAGGCAGCAGGAGTTGGTGAAATTGCAATGGAAAAGATACTGGAATTAGCATCTGAGGTCTTAGGTTTAAATCCCGACTCTACTACTCACCTTCCAGTAAGTCACAGTACCTCCCCAGGTCTCAGTTTCCTTATTTACAAAATGAGGAGTAGGAATAGATTTGAGGACCCTGCTAAATCTTTAAACCAGGGGCATTATATTGTAGGAGCTATAATTTCAGAAGATAATTTTTTTAAAGATTTTATTTATTTTGAGTTTTACAATTTTTCCCCTAATCTTGCTTCTCTCCTCCACACCCCCCCACCACAGAAGGCAACTTGTCAGTCTTTACATTGTTTCCATGGTACACATTGATCCAAAGTGAATGTGAAGAGAGAGAAATCCTATCCTTAAGGAAGAAAAATAAAGTAAAGGAGATAGCAAGATCAGACAATAAGATATCAGGTTTTTTTTCTAAATTTAAGGTAATAGTCCTTGGTCTTTGTTCAAACTCCACAGTTCTTTCTCTGGATACAGATGATATTCTCCATTGCAGACAGCCCCAAATTGTCCCTGATTGTTGCGCTAATGAAATGAGCAAGTCCATCAAGGTTGATCCTTACCCCGATGTTGCTGTTAGGGTGTACAGTGTTTTTCTGGTTCTGCTCATCTCACTCAGCATCAGTTCATGCAAATCCCTCCAGGCTTCCCTGAATGCCCATCCCTCCCGGTTTCTAATAGAACAAAAATGTTCCATGACATACATATACCACAGTTTGCTAAGCCATTCCCCAACTGAAGGACATTTATTTGATTTCCAATTATTTGCCACCACAAAAAGTGCTGTTATGAATATTTTTGTACAAGTGATGTTTTTACCCTTTTTCATCATCTCTTCAGGGTACAGACCCAGTAGTGGTATTGCTGGATCAAAGGGTATGCACATTTTTGTGGCCCTTTGGGCATAGTTTGGAAGATAATTTTGATGACTATGTGATAGAGAGATTGGAGGCAGGAAGACCAGTTGGGAGGCTATTCTAATCATTTGAGTAAGAGGTGATAAAGACTTGAATTAGAGTAGTAGCCATGTGAGTGGAGGAAAGGGAGCATATCTGACAGTTATCATAGAGGTGGAAATGACAAGATTTGGTGACTGGTTAGCTGAACAAGTTATGGTACGTTTGGCATTTAAAGCACTTTATAAGGGGCGGCTATGTGACGCAGTGGACAGAGCACGGGCCCTGGAGTCAGGAGTACCTGAGTGAAAATCCCACCTTCTACAGGAAACCTTTCTTGATCTTACTTCATTCTAGCACTTTCACTCTGTTGATTATATGGAATTCCTTTGTCTCTAGGTTGTTTGTGCATGGTTGTTTGCATTTTTTCTCCCCATGAGCCTGGGAGTTCCTCGAGAGAAGGCTCTGTCCTTTGCCTTTCCTGGAGGTTAGCCCTTCATAAATGTTTATTGATTGACTGACTAGCAAAGGAGCCAGACAGGTAGGAGAAGAACCAAGAGTCCTCAATGTGGTCCAAGTGAGGAAAAGAAAGAGAGAGAGAGATCCAAGATGAGTGACCAGTCATCACTGTTGAAAGCTTCAGGAAGGTCAAGGAGAATGACATCTGAGAAAAGGCCATTGCATTGTAATGATGAAGAAAAAGGTCACTCATCTTTGAGAGTCTGGTTTCAGTGGAGTCTGGAGGTCAGAAGTCAGATTACAAGGGTTTGAGATGAAGTTAAAGGTAATGACAATAATGATAATAGTAGTAACAATAATAACAGTAGTGACCATTTATGTAGATTGTTAAGGGCTACAAATTGCCTCATTGAGAGGGCAGATTCATCATTCTGAAAGTTTCAAAGTGAAATGAAGGATATGGAACAAGAGCATGAGGGGTAGCAGACAATATTAGAAATATTAGACAAAGAGGGGAAGGAGAGAGACAGAGAGAGAGAGAGAAAAGGAAGGGGGGAGGGAGAGGGAGAGAGATAAAGATGTAAGGACAGGGGTGGCTAGGTGGCATAGTGGATAAAGCACAGGCCTTGGAGTCAGGAGTACCTGGGTTCAAATCCAGTCTCAGACACTTAATAATGACCTAGCTGTGTGGCCTTGGGCAAGCCACTTAACACCCATTTGCCTTGCAAAAACCTAAAAAAAAAGATGTAAGGACATTCACAGAGGCTGTGGGAAGCTCGTGGGAGTGTTGACTTGAAGAGAAAAGCAATACCCTGGTATAGTCACTGTAGGGAATGTGTTGTAGAGGAAGCAGAAAAATGAAGACATCACCATGTATTCCTTGTATGTAATGGATCCAATTAGCACGGTGATATAATTTTTTTCTGTAAGTATTCATAGGATCTCAGAGCTAGGGCTAAAAGGAATCTTGGAGACCATATAGTCTAACCCCTTTATTTTGAAGATGAGGAAATTGAGACCAAGGAAGGTGAAGTTACTTGCCCGAGGTCACAGAGAACCACAGATCTAGAGACAGAAGGAATTCTGAGATCATTTAGTCCAAGTCTTTTTATTTAACAGAGAAGAAAGCAGTATGGTAGAGCTTGTTGGAGCCTGAATCTGGAAGATCTAAGCTCAAATACTGGCTCAGATGTGTAACCCTGGTCAAGTCCTTTAACCTCTCTGAGCCTCAGTTTCCTCACCTATAAAATAAATCGATTGGACTCAATGACATCTGAGATCCATTCCAATTCTAAATCTATGAAGCTATGAAATCAAGGCCCAGAGAAGGGACTTGCCCCAAATTACGTAGATAAATGTCTCAGGGGGATTTGTACTTAGGTATTCTTGACTCCAAGTCTAGTGTCCAAGGAGTCACCTCATTTGTCTTGAAGGCTTACACATGCAAGCTTGTGCCATTCTATAAAGTAAACCACTGGATCTTTGAAAGCACCAACATGGACCATTTACCAGTCTTTTTTACTTCTCACCATTTCCTGCCTACAATTTTCCTCCTAGGCCTCAGCTTACTCAATTTCTCTTGAAATGCTCAAGATCCATGCCAAGTCAGTTATGTTATTACAATGTGACTGTAGAAGAGAAGGGGAATATCTATCAATAGACACGTGCATCCCCCTGCTTTGGGGTGGTTTTGTACCCCAAAATGTCAACTGGTGAGAGGCAAAGGTACAGAGCTATTAAATTAAGAGGATTAATCAGTGATATTGACTTGATGTACCTATAGCTTGCAGATAATGAGCTTTGGCTTCATCATTTGGCTTCTGCGAATCAGATTTTAATTGTTGGCTCCATTTTTTTAAAAAATTGCCTTTCTCTGATATGATTTTACCTACATTAATTTTGGGGTTGGGTCTCCCATTCTCCAGTTAATGGCATAGTTAATTAAAACATTTTCCATTCCCAGCAGATTGGACTGATTGATGAATAAGGAATTGGAACCAGAGCAGAAGCTACAAATGGGGGGGAAAAATGGTTTTAGATCTTTGAATAAGAAAGGCAGAAGACACTTGACATGTGTGAAATGTCAGAGGTTTCTCTCCCTACTTTGGAGGTCAGCCTGACCTCCCTCCCCTCTCAAAAATAAAAGACCAAAAAGTAGGTGGGAGTGAGGAGTGTTGCTGCTGCTCCTTGTTTTTAAGCGTTTGATTGGATGAAAAGGTTCCTGAGCATCTCCTCGATTGTGGGGTCGGATTCGTCACGTTTCATAAGGCAAGAATGTAATCAGGTGAACATTACATAGTGGCCATTAAATCTGTGACCTTTCCAAACTGTGGTGTGGGAGAGAGAGACAAATCCAGAATTTCTGAAGCTTTGCAATTCTGATTGAAGATGCCCTTCCCCAGAAGGAGAACAGAATCTGGGGAGAGAGAATAGTGGTTCATGATTGGTGCTGTGGGGAGTAGCAGCAAGAGATGAGGAGACCTTTCAGATGACTGGGTTTTATGCCGCAAAATTACTCCAAAATCACTGTGACAAGTAACTCCTCCCCGATTTCCTTATTCCTTGTTTTCAGGCACTCAGGGTTACATCTTCAACTTTTCCTCAACCCCCAAATCCAACTAATGGTCATATGTTTTTCCTGGGACAGCTAGGTTGCACAGTAGTTAGAGCACTGGTTTTGGAGTCAGGTGGACAGGAGTTTGAATCCTGTCTCAGATGCTTGAGACTTAATAGCTGAATGACCTCAGGCAAGTCACTTCAACCAGATTGTCTTACATCCAGGGCCATCTCCAGTGGTCCTAATTCATATCCGATCACTTGGACCCAGATGGCTCTGGAGGAGAAAGTGAGGCTGGTCACATGCTTGTCATGGCATCACTTCCCTGATGTCATGGCCTTCTTCAAAAATGAAGGACAAACATGGCATTTTTCCTATTCTGCCTTCACAACACCTCTGCCCCCTCATGACTGCCCCCTTCACATATTACATGGTATAATTATTAAAGTGTTGAGACTTGAAGTCAAGAAAACCTCAGTTCAAATCCTGCCTCTGACATCTATTTACCTAACCTCCCTGAGCCTCAATTTCCCTTTCAGTAAAAGGAGGAGATTGAACTATATGGGCTCTGAGATCTTTTCCAGCTTTTTATCTGTGATCCTAAAACCATCTTGGCTCAGAACCTTATCATCTCTTGTTTGGATTGTCACAAGTGATAGCTAAGTGACAAAGAGGATTGAGGGTTAGGCTTGGAGTTGGTAAAAACCTGAGTCCAAATCCTACCTTAGGCCTTTTCTAACAAGTGACCCTGGGCAAGTCACTTAACCTCTCTCAGCCATAATTCCTCATTTGTAAAATGAGGATAAGTTCACAGAAACTGGTTGTGAAGATCAAATGAAATTTGTAAGGTGCTTTGTGAACTATAAAGGACTGTGAAAATGGTTGCTATGATGATTTTTGTTGAAATAATCTCTTAATTGGAAGGGGCCAGCCATCCCTACCCAACCGATGGCCATTTATCAGTCACAGGACAGGCAGGCAAGCCAGGCCAACCAAAAAAGCAGGGCCTCTTAGGGGAGACACAGGAAGTGGCACCCGTCAAATGGTTCAGGATCAGAAATGGATATAGTTTCATCTATGGAAATGACCCTAAAGAAGATGCATCTGTCTACTGTGTTGCTACAACCTAAAGACCATGAGACCTTTTCCATCTACAGTTAAAATTTCCCATATGTTGTTTTCCCATGTCAAAATTTCAACTCCTTGAGAACAGGGACTGTCTTGACTTTCTGTTTGCTCCCCTCTCCCAGGGTCTAGCACAGTACTTTGCATATAAGCTTTTAATGAATGATTTATCATTCATTCATTCATTCATTCATATACTTTGTGGTCCAGTCGATAGAACACCAAACCTCAAGTCAGGAAGACCCATCTTCCTGAGTTCAAATCTGGCCTCAGACACTTCCTGGCTATGTGAACCCTGGTTAAGTCACTTTACCCTATTTGTCTCAGTTTTCTCATCTATAAAATGAGCTGGAGAAAGAGGTGGCAAACCAATCCAGTATCTCTGCCAAGAAAGCCCTAAATGGGGTCACAAATAAAAACAACTGACCAACAATGAAAGGGAGGTTAGCAATAGCACTGACCTTATAGGGCTGTTATAAGGATCAAGCTAGTTAATCCATGCTGCAAAATTCTACACAAAGGCTATCCATGATTTTTTTTAATTTTGTTTTTTGTTGTTTATGTCAGTTATTATCAAGTGTGATACCTGAAAAGGAGAAGAGTTCCACTCGTGCCCAGGTCAACTGTCTCCTTGCTATCATACTGTCTCTTTGAGGACACATTGTTCTAGGGTAGATTTTTCTCCAGATAGATCTAGGAGGTGAATATGTTCACATTCTGGACTTCCAAACTAAGCTTTTTGTCTCTCTGCTCCTTACAAAGGACTCATTGACTAGTTTTGCTATTTGCTATCTCCCTGTGACCTCATCAGTGTTTCTGATTACTCTCACCATCACTGTGGAAGCTGATGAACAAGGGCCATTTTGTACTTCTCTATTTTGAAGTTTTTTTTTTTTTTATGGTCAAATAAGTCATGACCAAGGAGAGATTTCAGGGGAGCCTGTGAACTTGGATGAGGAAGACAAATTACATCCTTAATGCCATTAAGATTTGGTTTCCTTTGTAATCTTATATATTTGTTTTACTCTATTAAATTATAATTTTGAGAAGTGACTTCACCCAGACTGTCAAAGAAGGACAGGACACAAAAAACCCATAAGCATTCCCAGTCCAGTCCAGCTTTTTTATCAGTTCATTTTATAGATGACTTTATTGGAAAATGAATTCTACCCTGAATTGATGCTAGACTCTCCTCTCTAATAGATTATAGTGACTATTAAACCAGTGACTCATTATGTGGGTGGTGAAGTGGAAGCTGGAGAGAGAAGGGCAAGTGGGAGAGAAAAGCCTAAGAGACACCCCAGAGGGTTAACCAGAGGCGATATTGCCTCAGGTCTTTATCACTTGAGAGCTAAGCTATTTTCTCAACCTGATTTTCTTTTGTTTGGTTTTGACTCAGCCTTTTTAATTAAAAAATATCCAACCAACCCTAGCTCATCTCAAACAGTTTGATCAGAAGGTGATATTGTGTGTGTGTTGGGGAGGGGGAGGGAGAACAGACCTAGGATTGTTATCTCAGGTCAGACTTTGCCTAGCTATGCTACTGTGATCAAGTCACTTCCCATCTCTTGGTCTCAGTTTCCTCCTCTGTAAAGTGAAAGGGCTGGAATATGTGCTCTCCATGGTCTCTCCCAGCAATAAATCCTAGACACCTATGCCTTGGGTATGAGGTCAATTCTAGCTCCTACAGTAACTATCTGAGGGATTCTGGGTAAAACTTCCCTTCCAAAGTCTCTGGTAGCTCTAAAGTCTATGATCCTGTCATGTAAGTCCTTTCTTCTCTTTTGAATCTAAGTTTTCTCTTCAGTTAAATTAGAAAGTTGTCCTCAAATACCTCTAAGGTTTCCCCTCATTCCAGCGCCTGTGATCCTGGCATCTTAAACCCTTTAAACACTTTTAAGCCTCAGTTTCTGTCTTTGCAAAATGGGGATAATAATAATCTTTATGCTACTTTCCTCCCAGAGGCTGAGAAATAAGCCTTTCTAAGACTTAAAGCTCATGTAAATAGTGACTTTTATGATTATTATCATACAGCTGTGTTCATATTGACCCCATGGAGGCCCACCTGAGAGGATGGAGGAACCAGATGATGTCTAAACTCTAGAGCATTTGGGGGGAGGGAGGGATCTGAAAGTTTCTTTTCATGAAAGATTCTTAACCTGGGGTCCATGAACATAAAAATATCTATTTTTGATGACTATTTCAATAGAACCGGTTACTTTTACAACAGTGTATATTTTATTTATGCGTTTGCAAATTTTTTTTTCCTGAGAAATCTCTAGCTAAAGGTTAGGGGGCCCACTACATCAGGTCACATTTCTGTAAGTGCTTATCTCACACCTTCCTCTGGAAGTAGCCTGAGCAAAAAAGGGATTTTCTGAGGGCCTCTGATTCTGCCTCCAGGCCACTTTCCCAAGCATCCCTAAACTCCAGGAAGAAGTTCCTGAGAAACCAAGAACCAGAAGCAAAATGAGTAAGAAACCCAGGGGCAGAGGAATGAGCAGCTACCTGAAGCCTGCAGGATCTCTCCAGAAGACTGTCAAAGTTAGCTTTTGGGTGCCAGTCAGTTACCAGTTTCTAAATAGCTCTAATTATTGTTCCTCAAATTTGGGGGCGTCATCATCTGCATTCTGGTTTTCTTGCCTGTGAAGAGAAGAAATGCATCACTCTCATTTGGACCCTAAGGTAGCTTATATCAGGAACACAAATGGAAAGTCATTTTCAGGAAGATTCAATTGCATCTGTTACAGGGGCTCTTTTTATTTGAGGCCAAGAAACTGATGGCTGAGACTGCAATTCCTGTCCTTCTCAAGCCAATCCCCAATTATAGGCTTCCATATGCTGCCTTTCATATACAAAAATGACTCCCTTTCCTTCCTTTCTTCCAACATAGGACATATTCTCAGTTTATTAACTGAATTCATTCAAAAGATAATAAATAAAATTTGCTCAGTTTTTTTCCCTCAAGTACTCTCATTTGAGGCTCACAGCAACCTTGCAGGGTAGATATGCCAGTCTCCCATTTTAGTGATGAGCAAACTGAGACTCAGAGAGTTAAAGTGACTGAACCAGGGCAAAATAGCTAATGCCCCCCCTCAGATCCAATTCAAGTGCTTGTCATGGCATCACCTCCCTGATATCTTTGTCTTCCTCACCAACAAAAGACAAACATCATCATCATCAACAACGTCATCATCATCATCATCTCAGAGCCAATGCCAAGTCTTTGACCTTGCTTCTACATTGCTCCTCCAAACTTAGCCTATCAGAGTTGATGCTTTTGGTGCTGATACAAAAACAAGAATGAAACTCTCTTACAATTCTTAGCTGTCCCCAAGTGAAATGTGCTGGGCTGTCTCAGAGAGGTAGCCTCACTAACATCTTCAAGCAAAGACTGGATAGTAGCTTGTCAGGTATGTAGGACTTGGGCTGGATGACAGCTGAGGCATCTTTCAGCTCTGAAATTCTGCGCTTCTAAAACAGTCCTTGTTTTTAGGCAGCTTCCATTTCACTGAATTTGGGAAGGGAGGGATGAAGAACAGTTAATACCAAAAAATATACATATAAAATAATATAATGTATGTACACACCCACACACAGTAATTAGAGAGAAATTCCACTAGGAAGTACTACCTGAACAAAGCCTTTAAGGAAGCTAGGGATTCTGACAGGTAAAAGAGAGGAAGGAAAGCAGTCTAGGCATGGCAGATAGAGCCAGTGCAAAGGCACAGAGATGGGAGATGGAATTTTAGGAAAGTTTGGGAAACATCTAGAAGGGCAATTTGGCCAGAGTTCAAAGGGTACGAAGGAGAGGAGTATGAAATAAGCCTAGAAAGGTAAGGTGGAACCAGGGTGTTGTGGAGATCCCTTGAAATACCAGACTGTTGTGTGGAGGTTTAGAGAGAGAAGAGACTTGGAGATAGGGCTGCCCATTATATTCCAGATACTGGTCATGAGGACCTAAACTGCAATAATAGCAGTGTGAGTGGAAAGGTAGGGACAGATGCAATAGCTATCATGAAGAGTTGGCTAGGTGGTCCAGTGGATAAAACACTGACCCTGGAGTCAGGAAGACATAAATTCAAATCTGACCTCAGATACGGGATACTTACTAGCTGTGTGACCTTGGGCAAGTCATTTAACCCCATTGTCTCAGAAAAGGCAAAAAAAGTAGATATTGTGGAGTCAGTATTGACAGAAATTGGCAACTGATTAGATTGGGGGGGTAGGTTGAAAGAGTTAGAATAGTCAAGGATACCTCCCAGGTTTTGAACTTGAGTGACAGCAGAGAGGGGTTTCATAGACAGTCATAGGGAAATCTGAAGGAGAAGAAATTAAATGGAAAAAGATGTTGACTTCTATTTTATACAAACTGGTCTTGGTATGTTTATCAGACCCCAGCTATAGATGACTAACAAGTAGTTGCAGGACTGAAGTTCAGGAGAGGACAGAAATACACATAAGCACATAATCTCTAAACATTTATGTGTAAATTCATATAGCTATATACATGTGTGTGTTTTATACATATATATATATACATATATTATCTAAGTAGAGATTACAATTGAACTCCCTAACAATGATGATATTTCCCAAGAAAGAGTATAAAGAGAGCTGAGAAGAGGATCTCAGAGCTTTAGGGGATACCTAAAGTTAGAATACAGAAGATAAATGATAATCTGGCAAAGGAAAATGAGAAGGAACAGTCACATAGGTAGAACCAGGAGAGAGCAATAGCCAGGAGGAAGGGATGGTCAGCAATATGAAATGCTACAGGGAGGTCAAGGGGGAAAATGGAAACAATGTCATTGGATCTGAGTTGATAATCGCAATGGAGTGTAAAAGTCCAAAGGTAACGGAAACAGAATTGAAAGCAAAAATAATTTTAAAAATCAAACAGCTGTTTTTCTTTTGAGGAACAATAAATGCCAAATCATAAATGAGATGGGAAAATCACAGCAAATAGATAAGAGGTAAAGAAAATTATCAGAAACTATTACATGCTGTTCTATTCCAACAAAAATGAAATGTATGAATATCAACAAAAATATAAAATGCTCAGATGAATGAAACTGATAATAGATAACAAACCAATTTCAGACAGAGAAACTGAGTAAGTCCTATACAAGCTAACTGCCACTTAAAAAAACAAACAAAACAACCCCGCCAGGAGTAGACAAGTTGACAAGTGTTTTCTATCAAAGGCTTTAAAGAAAGAATCATCTCTACTTTTTACAAGTGATTTCCAAAAAATAGAAAAAAAAACAGTTTTCAACTCAGTTCTCTCTAGTAGACAAATGTGGTATTGTTACTTAGTCCAGGGAAGGCTAAAGTCCAAAAGATCTATGGATCAATGTCACTAATGAACACGGATGCAAATATATTAAATAAAATAGTGGCAAATGGAATGCAGCAATACATCGAGACATATTCATTATGATACGATCAGATTTGGACCATAGAATGCTAGGACTATTCAGCATTAGAAAAACAGTGAGGATAATAAATCATATGGAGACTAAAAATAATAGATATGATTATCTCAATAAATACAGAAAAAGCCTTCAATATAATATGATGCTAATTTAGGTTAAAAACACTAAAAACATAAAAGAGACTTTTTTGTCTTTAGCATGATCCAAAATGTCTCAGAAACTCAAAAACAAGCTTTATTTGTGTTAGAAACTTTCCCACTATGAACAGGGGTGAAGCGAGGATGACCATTCTCACCATTATTATTTGAGGTTGTTGTAAAAATGCTGTTATCCATAATGACAAGAAAAAATAATTGAAGGAATAAGCAGTGGCAAGGAAGAATCTCAAATAACTGTGTATAGGTGATCTTGTGAGAGATGAAAGGGGCCTTAGAGGTCATTTGGTCTAACCCCATCATTTAACAGATAAGGAATTGTAGAGAAGTTAAGTGATTCAGTTAAGATCACCCAAGTGGCAACAGAGACAATATTTCAACTTCTTGGTCCTAAAACAAGAAGACTTGACTTTTTGGTGTGTGTTGTAGACCTCTTTAACTATCTGGTGAAGCCTATGGACTCCTCAAATAATGTGTTTAAATGAATAATCTAATAAAAGTCACAGGAATATAAAGAAACCCAACTATATTGATTTGTATTCATCACAGTATAAAAAAATCAAATTCCTGGACCCCACATTGAGAACCGCTGCCCTAAAGTTCATGCTTGTTACACTGTACCAAGCTATCTCTGCTTATGATGGTTTACTTAGAAAATCCAAGAAGTGAACTAAAAATTAATTGAAATAATAAAGTTTCAGCAACATGTAGGCTATAAAACAAACCCATCAGCATTTCTTTATTTTGCTGAGCCAAGAAAATTTGATAAATCAGAAGAAACTGAAAAATCCCTAAGAATCAATCTACCCAGAAACATAGGACTCATCTACAAAACAACTTTCATGAAGAAAGCAATAAGTAAATAAATGGCTATTCAATGTACACAAAAAGTTTGATAATATCATGATGAGTTTACAGTGCAACCCAAATTATTCTCTAGAATAAATAGTTTATCAACCAAAATAGTATGGAATATTCCACAGAATTAAACTAAAATAATACTAATTCATATGAAAAAATAAAAGATAAAAAATATCAAAGAAAATAATAACAAAAGTAAAAAGAAGTGGTAACTATTTTGACAGACCTTAAATTATATTCTGTGGCAAACCTTTAATTTATATTAAAATAATCTGGTGATAGAGTATTTTAAAAGATCAGCGAAATAGATTATTTAAGCAAGATGCCAAATGATATATATTGTAGCTGTGTTTAATAAAACCAGGATCACAAATCAAAAGGAAAGGAATTCATTATTCAACAAATCTGCTCAGAAAACTAAATAACAATTTGGGGAAAAGAGGGGAAAGGAATAGCATGTCATCTTTTTTTTAGTGAAAGATTTTATTTATTTTGAATTTCACAATTTTTTCCCCTAATCTTGCTTCCCTCCCCCCCCAGAAGGCAATCTGTTAGTCTTTACATTGTTTTCATGCTATACATTGATCTAAATTGAATGTGTTGAGAGAGAAATTATATCCTTAAGAAGAAAAACAATAAAATATAAGAGATAGCAAGATTACATAATAAGATAACAGTTTTTTAAAAATTAAAGGTAATAGTCTTTGGTCTTTGTTTGAATTCCACAATTCTTTCTCTGAATACAGATGGTATTCTCCATCACAGATACCCCAAAATTATCCCTGATTGTTGCACTGATGGAATGAACAAGTCCATCAAGGTTGATCATCACCCCCATGCTGCTGTTAAGGTGTACAATGTTCTTCTGGTTCTAGCATGTCATCTTTTACCAATCATCCTACTAAATTCCAAATGGATCAGTAATCTAAATATAAAAAGTCTTATCACAAAAAAAAGAGATGAATGAAATGTCCCATCTTACCTACCTGGGGGAGGGGTGGATGAAAATTCTTAATTACAGAATTACAAAATTGTTTGAGACAAAATAGTTGAATTTGATTTATAAAACTGAAGAGCTTTTAAAAATAATTAAAAACAATTAAAAACAATATCATCAAAATAAGCTTAATGAACTGGGAATAAACAGCTTTTACATTTAATATTTCTGATAATATTCTGATTTCCCAAATATGTGAAGCAACTGAAACAAATTTATGAATAAGTCATTCCTCAATTGACAAGGGATCAATGTCTAAAACATAATTCTCAAAAGAGAAAATAGAAACATTCCATTTTTGCAGGTATTAAAAATGTCAAATAATCAAAGAAATGCAACTCAAAGGTATCACTGACAAATACAGTGCCTGGAAAAATTCAGTGCTAGAGTGGTAATGGAAAAACAGCCACACTAATTCATTGCCCATTCTATATTTAGGAAAGAAGCATGAAATTACATAATGATAGTTATAGCAATGCTTATACCCTTTGAACCAGTGATCCTATTGCCAAGTTTATACCTGTAAGACACTGTTGATGGGGGGGGGGGGGGATACTTATAAAAACCAGATCCTAACAACACTATTTGTAAAACAAAAAGCAAGAACAATAGTAACAACAAACTGGAAACAAACTACAAGCCAAATGATGGGGAAATGGATGAATAAATGATGATATATGAATATACTGGAACATAACCGTACCGCAAGAAATGACAAATATGAAGAATTTTTTAAATACGGAAAGACATTCAAAATGATGCAGAACCCAAAGAACAATGCTCACACCGCTGTGCCATGTAAATAAAAACAATATTAAACAGCAACAAAATTCATGCTAACTACCCAGGGTGGATTTGGTGCACCCACTTTAAAGTTAATATACATAGTTATTGCTTCTGGTAACAATCAGTAAATAACAAAGTGTTCTGTTACATGAGCAATCATTGCAATCACTTGTTTTGTTTTCGTTTTTATACTTTCATTTGTTACTGTTCATATATTCGAATGCTTCTTTTTGTCAGTAGAAGTTAACATGTGTTCATTTAAAGCTATGTATAGAAAAATATAGAGAAAGCTCATGTCAGAGGCTTTTATTTTACATGATGGACTAGGGTATATCTGAGGGACATTTCTCATTGCCTTGGCCCATTGTCCCAAGCAGAAAAACTAGGAGTCATACCGCCCAGGATGTTGTCCACCAAGGTCCCTTGTCAGCACATGTCATCATCTATGTCAGGAGGCTTCCCATTTGCCCAGCAATACTGAACCCTGAGAAAGTCGAATGATCAAAAGGAAATATTCCCCACCCCTCTGCCCTCACCATGCATTTTAAACTTTGAAAGTTGAAAAATGTCTGACTCATGAATCTAGGGGGCCAGCTCCTAAGCCCAAAAAGCAAATGTGTCAAGCCCTGGGCTGGGGCCTGGTCACTGATTTGTTGAGGCCTCAAAAAAAAAAATGTTACACTTCTAAGGTCTTATCTCCTTCCTGGCTAAAAGAGGGCAAATCAAACTGACCTGTACCTTCTAGAGGCTACTCTGTGAAATAATTAAAGCAATAATAAAAGATGAGGATGCAAAGTGCTCGTAAATGTTTCATACAGTCTTTCCTTTCTGATTAGACACAAAACACAGCCTTCTGAGTGTTAAGAAAGGAACAAACCACTTCTGTTCCCAGTAGCAACCAATTGCATAAATGATATCCTTCTGGGGATTCGAGTATATCTAGGACTGAAGGTTTGAGGAGAAGAAAGACAGTTTTATCTACTTCATAACATTAGTGAAATAGCAGAGCTCTCTCTCAGATTCTTAAGAATAATTTGCATTTCTATTGAGTTCCCTCTCTCCCCACACTTCCAATTGTCTAATGTCTCCAAGGAGTTTTTTGAAGAATTAGATTCATAGACTCATAGAATGTTAAAGCTGGAAAGAACCTTATTGGTCCCCTAGTCCAACGACCTCATTTTACTGATGGGGAAACTGAGGTTCAGGGAGGGGAAATGGCTTCCTCCAAGTTGCCTAAGCAAATTGGTGACAGAACTGCAAATAGATTCTCTTCAGTTCTTCATAACACCCAAATTTCATACTAGAAAAATGAACGATGACCCTTTGGGGCAAGTGATATGGGTGGGCTACTGTCCCATCCCATATGCCTTTGCCAGAGACCTAAATGGAAGAATGCTGTTACAAAAAGGCAGCCCTTCCCACAGTACTACTTTCCTCATCTGCAGCGGACTCCCAGTGAATAAAAGGGCCTCACGAGGCCCAGGCAAGGCAGAAAGAAGGATAAAAGGTGTTGCTTCTCTTCCCTATTAAGTAAAAGCTGAAATGTCATAGGACTTGATGAAAATAATTGCCTTTTATAAAGCCCTTTACTATTTGCAAAATGCTTTGTAGAAATTGTTAGTAGAACATAGCCTCCTTGGGGACTAAAAGTGGTCTTTATGTCCCTGGGAGATAATGCAGTGCTTTGTATATATGAGGTGCTCAGCAAATGCACGCTGGCTTGAACCTTCCCTGAGCCTCATAGCCACTAATTCTATGAGGTGATTAGTATTATTCCTATTTTCCAGATGAAGGACCTGAATCCCAAGAGGATTAAGTGATCCTCCACACAGCTAAATTACAGAAGCAACGTTGACGTGGTGTAGCAGAAAGACCACTTCCTAGAGCCAAAATATTTGGATTCAAACTCCATCGCTACCAGCATGACCTTGGGCAGGTCCTCTGACCTCTCTAGGCCTCAATTACCTCATCTGCAAAATGAGCTGGAGAAGGCAATGGCAAACCATTTTCTTTGCCAAGAAAGTGTCAAATGGCATCACAGAAGGCCAGACAGGCCTGAAACAATTGTACAACAATAAAATTAGGGGATCAAACTGAATGACCTCTGAGATCCCTTCTATCTAGAAATCTATGATCCAAAAATTACTTCACCTCCTTGAGCCTCAGTTTCCTCAAATGAAACAAAGAACAGTTGAACTCTGTGGTTTTTGAAATCCCTTCCACTTCTAGGTCCATGATTCTCAATCATTTTGCTCCTCTGAGTCTCAGTATCCTCATCTATAAAGCAAAGAATTTGGGATAGATGTCCTCTGAGGGTACCCCTAGCTCTGGATTTAGGATCTATAATTAGAATCCAGGTCTTCTTAACTTCAGGTCCAACACATTCACCTATCATTCTGTCTCTTACATGTGATTTATCAGTGACCCACACAGGCAAGTAAGCCTCTCCTCCACACTACTACCACTTGGACCTTCCCTTTCTGGGGCAGGATCCCTGAGTCCTTCCTTTTAGGAGAGACCTCTTGGTGAGGGGTTGGAGAGTTTTTTTGCTTTACAATTTAAAAAAATTATTTCTAACTTGAGCTAAACACCAAATAAAAAAGTTATTTTTCATATAAATAGCTGAACAGAAAGAGAAGATGGGATATGAATCTGGGTGTCTTTCTTACATATAACTGGCTTTCTATCCTTCATTCTGCTCTTCCAACTTTTTCATCTATATAATATTTTGGTTTGCTTTTTTTGGTAAGATGATGGGGGGGTTGAGTGACTTGCCCAAGGTCACACAGCTAGGTAATTATTAAGTGTCTGAAGCCTGATTTGAATTCAGGTCCTCCTGACTCCAGGGCCTCTATTCTATCCACTGCTCCACCTAGCTTGCCCCATCTATACAATTTTGTAAAAGATGCTCCATATTCATCTCTTTGTAGTGGCAAAGAGTTGGAAACTGAGGGGATGCCCATCAATTGAGGAATAGCTGAACAAGTTATGGTACACGAATACAATGGAATATTATTGTTCTATAAGAAATCGTAAATGGTTGAACTTTAGAGAAGCCTGGAATGACTTCCAGGATCTGATGCTGAGCAAAGGAGGATTACATGTATTCATTAACAACAACATTGGGATATGATCAGCCTTAATGGAAGCAACTCCTCTCAGCAGTTTAGAGACCTAGAATAACCATATTGAACCGGCTATGGACAATGTTACCCTCCCTCCAGAGGAAGAAAAACAAAACAAACAAAAGAAGGAAAGCCAACCCTTCCGAATCTGATGAACACTTTATAAAAATTATCTCTTATGTACCTCTTTCCCTTAACCCTAATTTTTCATACTGAAAATGACTAATCTGTAAACATGCTTATCAAAAATATGTATGTACACTGCTAACCCAACTATTCGCTGCTGAGGGGAGGAGAGTGGGAAGGGAAGGTGGAAGGAAATTTTGTAACTTAAAAATATACATGTGCATATGGATGAAAATTAATTAATTAAATGTTTTTTAAAGATGCGCCAGAGGCCTTTTTTTCTTTTTCCTTTTTTATCTATGTATTTGGTTTCCTTCCAAAAATGTGCATACCCTCTGACCTAATGGTCCTACTGCCAGGTTTATACCTGTAAGACATTATTGACAAGAGGAAAAACCTATAAAAACAGATCTTACAGAATATTTATAAAGCAAAAACCAAGAACAATAGTAATAACAAACTGGAAACAAACTACAAGCCCAAGGATGGGGAAATGGATGAATAAGTTATGATGTACCAATATGCTGGAACATTATTATGCTGCAAGAAATGACAAATATGAAGGCTTTGAATTTGTCATTACAGAAAGCTGCTATAAATATTTTTGTCCAAATGAATCCATTTCTTTTTTCTCTAATCTATTTGGGTAGATACAAGATAACCTTTCTTAAATGTATTTTCTTAGATAAAGTGAAAAGATAACTCTTCAGAAATCATTAAGGGAACATGACAGTCATAGTAGGGTCATCAACTTAGAAATGGAATGGACCTCAGAGGCCATTTTGTTCAATCCATAGAACCCTTCATTTTTCAGAGAAGGAACCTGAGATAGAAGGAAATTACATCTCTTGCCTAAGGTCTTAAGTAACATATCACAGGTGACATTTGAACCCTAGTCCTCTGACTCCAGAGCTAATGCATTTCTACCATATTAAAGTCTTTATTCATTATATTAAAAAAATAAGACCAAGATGAGGCTAGGTGGAACCTTAACAATCATCTTGTCCAACTATCTCATTTACAGGGGAGGAAACTGAGACTTAGACTGGTGAAATTACTTGCCCAAGTCATTGTAGCTAGTGGCAGAGTTGAGTGAAACCTGGGTTCTCTGACTTGAGTTCCAGAGTTTTCTATCATACCACAACCAATCTTTGTATACTCTTCATTTGGGGCCATTGGTCTCCTAGCCTCTTTTTCAAGTAAGCCCACAGAGGGTAACTTTGAATCCCTGACTGGTTTAGAGCCTAGGTGTAAATGAGCAAGCAGCCTGACACAAGGTCCAGGCCACATCACTGGTATCTGATCACTCCAGATGTCTTCTGCTGAAGTAGGCAGTGCTATTTTAGGACCTGTTCATTTTCATCTCCAAATCCTCTTTATTTTAGTTCTGAAGTCCGGTCTAGACCTGCCACCACATCAAAGTCAATGACTTGAGTAACAAGTTGAATTTTTTATTAAACTTGACCTTGTCCCTCTAAATTCCAAAAGATCTGTCTTCACAAAAAACAAATCCCAAAAGTCCCCAGCATTTCCCAGAATGTGACTCCAGGTTGGCAAAAGTCAGAACTGGGAACCCAGACAAACCTTAAAGATCAGTGGAAGGCTTTATAGTATATAATATATATCTCATCTCATTTGACCTTCACAACAACCCTGTAAGTTTGATACTATTCGTATCATTTCCATTTTACAGAAGAAACTGAATCTGAGAGAGGTTAAGTGACTTGGCCAGGGTCACTCAAGTAACTAGTAAATGTCTATAGTAAGATGCCAGCTCTAAGACTAAGACTTTATGCACAATGCCATTGTACCCAAACTAAGAGATAGTCCCTGGCAGAAAGGACATAGAGGAAAGGGAAAATAATGATCAAAATCCAAATAGAATCCAAGCTCCAGGGAATTTGTCCCCAAGCCATCAGTGGCCTCCCAGGTGAGCCAGGAGTCAGAAGCTAGAAAGTCTGACAGCAGGGCAGGAAGTACAATTACAAAAGACAAAGGTAGAGACGCCATCCCAGGAGAATTGCAACAAAGACAGTTATGGGAAGACAGAGTGGGAAAGGTCAGGGTAGGGAGAAATCAGAGACTCAATCAAAAGAGAAAAAGCTGGGGGGGGCAGCTAGATGGGAAGGGAAGGGAAGGGAAGGGAAGGGAAGGGAAGGGAAGGGAAGGGAAGGGAAGGGAAGGGAAGGGAAGGGAAGGGAAGGGAAGGGAAGGGAAGGGAAGGGAAGGGAAGGGAAGGGAAGGGAAGGGAAGGGAAGGGAAGGGCAGGGCCTCTGGAGCAGAACTAAGCAGTAGATGCTGCAGGTCAGAGGGTTCAGTGAAATGGATCCAAGCAGGCCATTTTAGCTATGGGCTCACTCAGTCACCAAGCTGAGAGAGCTCATTTTACACACAAAAAGCTTAGAAATGAGTTGTCAGCCCTTTAAGATTTGATGACTTCATCCCTACAGTCCATATCAATGAGCCAACAAACATTAATTGGGCACCAATGATGCTCCATCATTTCCTGTCTTGTTTTGGTGCATAGGAGTAGTATTTTGTCTCTGAAGATGTAGTGGGAGAGACCCTGGATCCAGGTCTATCTGGGCTTGTCAGAGCCCCCAGGCAACACTCAAAGATTAAGGTATGGGGGGAGCTTTGGATTCTGTACATCCGTGCCAACAATTTCTACTCTGTGATTCTCCTACACTATTGAATGGTGGCTGCACAGCAGGAGGTATGTGGGGGGAGCAGATAGGAGAGCCCAGCAGGTGACATGTGAGGCAGAGTGTTCTCTAAAGAGAACAAGAACATTAAGGCCCACTCTCGAGTCATGAATTCTCCTGCCACCCTGCCAGCTTCCTCTATGTGTGTGTGTGTGTGTGTGTGTGTGTGTGTGTGTGTGTGTGTGTGTATGTGTGTGTGTACCCTTTTCTTCCACAGACATTGTATACAGTGATGGAAATGTGTGATCTCAGGTTATGGGTGAATTCTAATATTTCAATTATTCCTGCTTTCACCTCCTCTTCACTAAATGTTACATTCTGATTATTCTTGCTTATTTCTTATTTAATAAACATTTCATGTTTAAGTAAAAAGAAACACAAGGATATAGACCCCTCCACCCCCAAAATACACTGCATCCCCAAAACACTTAGTAGCTATGTGACCATGGATATGTCACTAACCTCTCTGACCTCCACACAACTTTATGAGACTCCATACAAGTGGTGGAAGCTACCTTACTAGGAAATTCCCTTATATCTATGAAATCACAGGTCTACACCCCTCCAAAATGCTCTGATTTTTAAAAAATGAGTTCTATTTCTTAGCTAGATTTTTCACATCCTTGTCAGCAGGGCCTATGTATATAGCAGGTAAACAATAGGCTTGGAATTAGGGATTTGGGGTTGAATCTAATCTCCAACACTGGAGCACCACATGACCCTAGGATCAGTCACTTCTCCCTGTTTAAACCCCAATTTCTTTAATTACAAAAGGAAACTAACAATTGTTATATTACCTACTTCACAAGGTTGGTGTGAGAAAAATGTATTTTCATTTTTAGGGTAGGGAGGGGAGGAGACAATGGGGTTAAGTGACTTGCCCAAGGTCACACAGCTAGTAAATATTAAGTGTCTGAGGTCACATTTGAACTCAGGTCCTCCTGATCCAGAGTCAGTGCTCTGTCTACTATGTCATCTAGCTGCCCCTGGAAAATGTATTTTCAACTATGAAATAACATAGGGGCTGTTCGATGCAGTGGAGAGAGCACAGGGCCTGGAGACAGGAAGACCTAAGTTCAAATGTGACCTCAGATACTTACTAGCTGTGTGACCCTGAACAAGTCACTGCCCCTCTGTTTGCCTCAGTTTCTTCATCTGTGAAATGGAGATAATAATAACTACCTCCACTGCTGTAAGGATCCAATGAGATAATAATTCTAAAGTGCTTATATAGTAAGTTCTGTATATATAAATGTTAGCTATTATCATTACCCATACTGCAGCGTGACATCAGTCCATGGGCTCCAGTACCCCCGGTACCATGGAGTAGAGTATATGGCTTATTATACATTATATATCAAATTGCCCATTTTCATGGTAGAGGATGTTTCCCTATCAGGATTTCCTTATAGCAATGAAATCGTGATCCAGACCACCCCTCCCCTTACATTCCAGTCTATAGCACTAGAATGGGTGCCTAGGACGTGCTCAGTAAATATTACACGGACCAATAATGACAGCAGCTAGCCTAAGGTTTATGTAATTTTTCAGGATTTAGAAAGTATACAAATTTTATCTCATTTTATCTTTACAACAACCCTAGGAGTTCTGTGCTATTATTGTCTTCATTTTACAGATGAGGAAATTGAGTCAGGTGAAAGTTAAGTGACCTGCCCAGAAGCTAGTAAGCATCTGAAATTGGATTTGAACTTGAATCTTCCTATCACCAGACCCAGTGCTCTATCCACTGTACCACCTAGTCGCTATTATACAGGCTTCACCCCTTGTCTTACTTAAGCAGAATGTGGCCTATGAATATGGCATTAGTTTTCAGTATATGCCATTATCTTGTTTCTTTTCAAAGATGTTTTATTGGAGAGGGCAGCTATATTTGTATCAACATGGCATTTGTTATCTGAGTAAATTTTAAATCGGGTGAACTACATTGATTGGAAAAACAAGAGGGAGAGGTTAGAAATTAGGAGAATTTAAATAAACTGCAAGCTATACATATTTGTAGCTCTCTAGCTCTGCCTCACTAGACCTATTTCCAGATTTTGTTGGGATCACATACCTGCTTCCATGCATGAATGAGAACATCAGACTCATCAGAGATGAGTCCTTTACCATGCCAATGGGGATGTGGCAGCATCCTAGCCAGTCAAAGAATCAGCAACCATGAAAATTCAAAGCCCTGTCAAAGGGTGGCATTCATTTTGGTCATTGTGTCTCTTATATCTATACCTTCCTTGCCGTTACTGCTTCCCACCATCCCGGACCCTGTATTGATCATTGTATTCTTGACTTATGAGTCTGGATTCTCTGTCTCCTCCCTCCCCCATCCCCAACTATCCTTCAAGCGGTTATTAGATTATTCACTTAGAGACTATTTTTGTCATGTTATTGCCCTGCTCAAAAATCATCAATGGTTTTCTAGTGCCGAAATAACAGAACTAAACTCGGCTGGTTTTTGAGATCCTGCCGGATGCAGGTCTACTTGACCTAAGTAACCAGATTTCTTTAAGCTTCACTGGCAAACACAACTTCCTTTATGATTCAGAAATCTAGCTTTGGATGTAGAATGCTCTCCTTCTCCCAATCTGTTCTTATAAATCCCACCTATCTTTCAAGGTTAAGATCAAGTCTTACTTTTTCTTCACTCTAATTCTCTCTGAATCTAACTGTATCTCTCCTGCCCATTCCAGTTTACCTGTGGTCTCGACCTAGACTTCTGTTTCTTAGAATTCACATTGCCTCAGCAAATTCATGTCATCGTCAACGAATACTTTTCCAACTTCAGGGTAGCTAAGTGGTGCGGTGACTAGAGCACTGGCCTTGGAGTTAGAAGAAGAGGAGTTTGAATCCAGTCTCAGATATTTGGTAGCTGTGTGACCTTGGGCAAATCACTTAACCTTGCTTGCCTTGCATCCAGGGATGTCCCCAGTTGTCCTGAATCATATCTGGTCATTGGCCCCAGATGGCTTTGGAAGAGAAAGCGAAGCTGGTGACTTAGTACCAGCCGCCACCCCCCCCCCCCTTCACTCAAATCCAATTCAGATGCTTGTCATGGCATCACCTCTGATGCCATGGTTTTCTTTCAGAATGAAGGACAAAAAAACCATTTCCAACTTCTAACTTTATTCTTGCCTATGCACTTAGATTTGGTGGAACAACTCATCGGGATGGATACTACAAACCACTCGGATAGAAGGAGGAAACAGATGAGGGGTTCAAGAAAGTGACATGGAGGCGTGATGTATTAGTGATCTGGGATATCAATTATCCAGACATCTGCTAGAGCTCTCTGTGCTCAAAGCGGAACAGCTGATGATTTCTTGGTGTGTCATACTAGCAACTTCATCCTTTAAAGGTAGAGAAAATAACAAGAGGAAATAGATATCTTGGTCCTGATTCTGATCAATTAGGATGACCTGGTTACTGAATTAGAAATGACAGGAATCTTGGAAAGAAATGAACACTCCATCTAGAATCTGGGATAGAAGAGGGGAACCCTGAGCACATTCTGGCAAAAAGCTTTAGATTTCGAGTGAGGAGATTTCAAAATATTATGGCCAAAAAAATAAATAAAATTATACAGGGGAAGTCAATCTGAGAGATGGAAATTCTCAAGAATGATATCCTGAATATCTTTAAAAAATGACCAAAATATGTATGGCTTGACCTTAATAGCCCACCGTTAGGTGGGATGTCAATGATTGAAAAAGGAGAACTCCATAAAAATATTTCTGTACCACAATATTTATAGCAGCACTTTTTTGTGATAAAAAGGACTAGATACAAGAGTAGAAGGCCATAGATTGGTGAATGGCTAAACAAATTGAAGAACATTAATTTAATAGAATGTTACTGTGCTATAAGAATCAATGAATATGGGGCAGCTAGGTGGCGCGGTGGATAGAGCACTGGCCCTGGAGTCAGCAGTCCCTGAGTTCAAATACAGCCTCAGACACTTAATAATTACCTAGCTGTGTGGCCTTGGGCAAGCCACTTAACCCCATTGCCTTGCAAAAACCTAAAAAAAAAAAAAAAGAATCAATGAATATGATAGAGAAGCATGGGAAATATTTATATGACTGAATGTAAAATGAAGTAACCAGAACCAGAAAAATAATATGCATAATGACTATGTAAATCTGAATTGAATGTCATGACATTATAATGTCCAATATTTGCCTCAAAGAAGAAATATGAGAGTTCCTTGTGCAACCACATCAATCTCTTTAGCTGGTTATCCCTTTCCTCTTCATTGCAATTGTTTCAATTTCAGAATGCAGGATATGATTTTTTAAAGGCATTGCTATACAATCCCATTTGTGGTGGCAAAAACTTGGAAATTGAGTGAATGTTCATCAATCGGGGAATGGCTTAACAAACTGTGGTATATGTATGTCATGGAATACTATTGTTCTATTAGAAACCAGGAGGGATGGGAATTCAGGGAAGCCTGGAGGGATTTACATGAACTGATAATGACTGAGATGAGCAGAACCAGAAGAACACTGTACACCCTAACAGCAACATGGGGGTGATGACCAACCTTGATGAACTTGCTCATTCCATCAGTGCAACAATCAAGGACAATTTTAGGGTATCTGTGATGGAGAATACCATCTTTAAACAAAGAAAGAATTGCAGGGTTTAAACAAAGACCAAAGACTATTACCTTTAATTTTTTTAAAGGTATCTTATTATGTAATTTTGCTATTTCTTATACTTTATGTTTCTTCCTTAAGGATATGATTTCTCAGCACATTCAATTTTGATCAAAGTATAGCATGGAAACAATGTAAAGATTATCAGACTGCTTCTGTGGGGGGGAGGGGGGAGGGAAGGAGGCGGGGGAGGGAAATTGTAAAATTCAAAAGACAATAAAAAAGGTATTGCCATAATAAATTCTATTATCCATATTTCCTAATGGTGACTTCTCCTCCTCCTCCCATGGAGTCATCCCTCACAACAAATAGTTTTTAAAAGAGAGTGGAAGAAAAGAAGAATACAGCAAAACTAACCAATCCTGCAGACTGAAATTGATACGATTCCTTTGAAGAAGAAAGGTATAGGGGTGGCTAGGTGATGCAATGGATAGAGCACTGGCCCTGGAGTCTGGGGGGACCTGAGTTCAAATCCAGTTTCAGACAATAATTACCTAGCTGTGTGGCCTTGGGCAAGCCACTTGCCAATGGGGTTCCATTGCCCTGCAAGAAACCTAGAAAAAAAGAAGAAAGGTATAGCTGGCCAAGGAGACTTGATATGGTTGCACAGAGAACTCACTATAGAAGACAGAATCAAGGGCAAGTAAAGGATTCCTTGAAACATTCTACAATGTACAACTCACAACAGTTCAAAAAATGTAGCATGGTTCCCTAAAACAGCATCAGGATCATCAAAATGTAAAAGGAGTAAAGTTGGAAAGATATATTAAAGATAACAGAAAGGGCCTTTTAAACTACAATTGGAGGACAGCTAGGTGGTGCAGTGGAAAGAGCACAGGCCCTGGAGTCAAAAGAACCTTAGTTCAAAGCAGACCTCAGACACTTAATAATTGCCTAGTTGTGTGACTTTGGGCAAGTCACTTAACCCCATTGCCTTGCAAAAACAAAACAAAAAAACTGCAATTAGGAAAAACAGCAAGATCATAGCAAAGATTAGAGGCCACTGAATCCAGTCCCCTTTGTTTTACAAATGAGGAAACCGAGGCACAGAAAGGTTATGTGATTTGTCCAGGGTCACACAATTAATAAGTGTCTGATGCAGGGTTGGAAACCTAGTCTTCCTGTCTTCAGTACCCTATTCACTATACCATGTTGTCACTACTAGACAGAGCCACTTTAATTCTTCATTTGTTTGCTTTTTGCCGAGGAAAATGGTTTCTGTTTACTTTTAGCCGAGGAGAATGTGTTTTTGTTTTTTTAATTTAATTTTATTTTTCCAATTATATGCAAAGCTAGTTTACAACATTCATCCATTTGCAAGTTTATGAGTTCCATGATTTTTCTTCCCTCCCCCTTCCCATAGCAGAGAACAATGTACATGTACAATTGTGTTTTACATATTTGCCTATTAATCATTT
>NC_133666.1:28214780-28307128 GCF_037893015.1 Macrotis lagotis
GGAGGAAGGGATGGTCAGCAATATGAAATGCTACAGGGAGGTCAAGGGGGAAAATGGAAACAATGTCATTGGATCTGAGTTGATAATCGCAATGGAGTGTAAAAGTCCAAAGGTAACGGAAACAGAATTGAAAGCAAAAATAATTTTAAAAATCAAACAGCTGTTTTTCTTTTGAGGAACAATAAATGCCAAATCATAAATGAGATGGGAAAATCACAGCAAATAGATAAGAGGTAAAGAAAATTATCAGAAACTATTACATGCTGTTCTATTCCAACAAAAATGAAATGTATGAATATCAACAAAAATATAAAATGCTCAGATGAATGAAACTGATAATAGATAACAAACCAATTTCAGACAGAGAAACTGAGTAAGTCCTATACAAGCTAACTGCCACTTAAAAAAACAAACAAAACAACCCCGCCAGGAGTAGACAAGTTGACAAGTGTTTTCTATCAAAGGCTTTAAAGAAAGAATCATCTCTACTTTTTACAAGTGATTTCCAAAAAATAGAAAAAAAAAACAGTTTTCAACTCAGTTCTCTCTAGTAGACAAATGTGGTATTGTTACTTAGTCCAGGGAATGCTAAAGTCCAAAAGATCTATGGATCAATGTCACTAATGAACACGGATGCAAATATATTAAATAAAATAGTGGCAAATGGAATGCAGCAATACATCGAGACATATTCATTATGATACGATCAGATTTGGACCATAGAATGCTAGGACTATTCAGCATTAGAAAAACAGTAAGGATAATAAATCATATGGAGACTAAAAATAATAGATATGATTATCTCAATAAATACAGAAAAAGCCTTCAATATAATATGATACTAATTTAGGTTAAAAACACTAAAAACATAAAAGAGACTTTTTTGTCTTTAGCATGATACAAAATGTCTCAGAAACTCAAAAACAAGCTTTATTTGTGTTAGAAACTTTCCCACTATGAACAGGGGTGAAGCGAGGATGACCATTCTCACCATTATTATTTGAGGTTGTTGTAAAAATGCTGTTATCCATAATGACAAGAAAAAATAATTGAAGGAATAAGCAGTGGCAAGGAAGAATCTCAAATAACTGTGTATAGGTGATCTTGTGAGAGATGAAAGGGGCCTTAGAGGTCATTTGGTCTAACCCCATCATTTAACAGATAAGGAATTGTAGAGAAGTTAAGTGATTCAGTTAAGATCACCCAAGTGGCAACAGAGACAATATTTCAACTTCTTGGTCCTAAAACAAGAAGACTTGACTTTTTGGTGTGTGTTGTAGACCTCTTTAACTATCTGGTGAAGCCTATGGACTCCTCAAATAATGTGTTTAAATGAATAATCTAATAAAAGTCACAGGAATATAAAGAAACCCAACTATATTGATTTGTATTCATCACAGTATAAAAAAATCAAATTCCTGGACCCCACATTGAGAACCGCTGCCCTAAAGTTCATGCTTGTTACACTGTACCAAGCTATCTCTGCTTATGATGGTTTACTTAGAAAATCCAAGAAGTGAACTAAAAATTAATTGAAATAATAAAGTTTCAGCAACATGTAGGCTATAAAACAAACCCATCAGCATTTCTTTATTTTGCTGAGCCAAGAAAATTTGATAAATCAGAAGAAACTGAAAAATCCCTAAGAATCAATCTACCCAGAAACATAGGACTCATCTACAAAACAACTTTCATGAAGAAAGCAATAAGTAAATAAATGGCTATTCAATGTACACAAAAAGTTTGATAATATCATGATGAGTTTACAGTGCAACCCAAATTATTCTCTAGAATAAATAGTTTATCAACCAAAATAGTATGGAATATTCCACAGAATTAAACTAAAATAATACTAATTCATATGAAAAAATAAAAGATAAAAAAATATCAAAGAAAATAATAACAAAAGTAAAAAGAAGTGGTAACTATTTTGACAGACCTTAAATTATATTCTGTGGCAAACCTTTAATTTATATTAAAATAATCTGGTGATAGAGTATTTTAAAAGATCAGCGAAATAGATTATTTAAGCAAGATGCCAAATGATATATATTGTAGCTGTGTTTAATAAAACCAGGATCACAAATCAAAAGGAAAGGAATTCATTATTCAACAAATCTGCTCAGAAAAACTAAATAACAATTTGGGGAAAAGAGGGGAAAGGAATAGCATGTCATCTTTTTTTTAGTGAAAGATTTTATTTATTTTGAATTTCACAATTTTTTCCCCTAATCTTGCTTCCCTCCCCCCCCCCCAGAAGGCAATCTGTTAGTCTTTACATTGTTTTCATGCTATACATTGATCTAAATTGAATGTGTTGAGAGAGAAATTATATCCTTAAGAAGAAAAACAATAAAATATAAGAGATAGCAAGATTACATAATAAGATAACAGTTTTTTAAAAATTAAAGGTAATAGTCTTTGGTCTTTGTTTGAATTCCACAATTCTTTCTCTGAATACAGATGGTATTCTCCATCACAGATACCCCAAAATTATCCCTGATTGTTGCACTGATGGAATGAACAAGTCCATCAAGGTTGATCATCACCCCCATGCTGCTGTTAAGGTGTACAATGTTCTTCTGGTTCTAGCATGTCATCTTTTACCAATCATCCTACTAAATTCCAAATGGATCAGTAATCTAAATATAAAAAGTCTTATCACAAAAAAAAGAGATGAATGAAATGTCCCATCTTACCTACCTGGGGGAGGGGTGGATGAAAATTCTTAATTACAGAATTACAAAATTGTTTGAGACAAAATAGTTGAATTTGATTTATAAAACTGAAGAGCTTTTAAAAATAATTAAAAACAATTAAAAACAATATCATCAAAATAAGCTTAATGAACTGGGAATAAACAGCTTTTACATTTAATATTTCTGATAATATTCTGATTTCCCAAATATGTGAAGCAACTGAAACAAATTTATGAATAAGTCATTCCTCAATTGACAAGGGATCAATGTCTAAAACATAATTCTCAAAAGAGAAAATAGAAACATTCCATTTTTGCAGGTATTAAAAATGTCAAATAATCAAAGAAATGCAACTCAAAGGTATCACTGACAAATACAGTGCCTGGAAAAATTCAGTGCTAGAGTGGTAATGGAAAAACAGCCACACTAATTCATTGCCCATTCTATATTTAGGAAAGAAGCATGAAATTACATAATGATAGTTATAGCAATGCTTATACCCTTTGAACCAGTGATCCTATTGCCAAGTTTATACCTGTAAGACACTGTTGATGGGGGGGGGGGGGGAGGGATACTTATAAAAACCAGATCCTAACAACACTATTTGTAAAACAAAAAGCAAGAACAATAGTAACAACAAACTGGAAACAAACTACAAGCCAAATGATGGGGAAATGGATGAATAAATGATGATATATGAATATACTGGAACATAACCGTACCGCAAGAAATGACAAATATGAAGAATTTTTTAAATACGGAAAGACATTCAAAATGATGCAGAACCCAAAGAACAATGCTCACACCGCTGTGCCATGTAAATAAAAACAATATTAAACAGCAACAAAATTCATGCTAACTACCCAGGGTGGATTTGGTGCACCCACTTTAAAGTTAATATACATAGTTATTGCTTCTGGTAACAATCAGTAAATAACAAAAGTGTTCTGTTACATGAGCAATCATTGCAATCACTTGTTTTGTTTTCGTTTTTATACTTTCATTTGTTACTGTTCATATATTCGAATGCTTCTTTTTGTCAGTAGAAGTTAACATGTGTTCATTTAAAGCTATGTATAGAAAAATATAGAGAAAGCTCATGTCAGAGGCTTTTATTTTACATGATGGACTAGGGTATATCTGAGGGACATTTCTCATTGCCTTGGCCCATTGTCCCAAGCAGAAAAACTAGGAGTCATACCGCCCAGGATGTTGTCCACCAAGGTCCCTTGTCAGCACATGTCATCATCTATGTCAGGAGGCTTCCCATTTGCCCAGCAATTACTGAACCCTGAGAAAGTCGAATGATCAAAAGGAAATATTCCCCACCCCTCTGCCCTCACCATGCATTTTAAACTTTGAAAGTTGAAAAATGTCTGACTCATGAATCTAGGGGGCCAGCTCCTAAGCCCAAAAAGCAAATGTGTCAAGCCCTGGGCTGGGGCCTGGTCACTGATTTGTTGAGGCCTCAAAAAAAAAATGTTACACTTCTAAGGTCTTATCTCCTTCCTGGCTAAAAGAGGGCAAATCAAACTGACCTGTACCTTCTAGAGGCTACTCTGTGAAATAATTAAAGCAATAATAAAAGATGAGGATGCAAAGTGCTCGTAAATGTTTCATACAGTCTTTCCTTTCTGATTAGACACAAAACACAGCCTTCTGAGTGTTAAGAAAGGAACAAACCACTTCTGTTCCCAGTAGCAACCAATTGCATAAATGATATCCTTCTGGGGATTCGAGTATATCTAGGACTGAAGGTTTGAGGAGAAGAAAGACAGTTTTATCTACTTCATAACATTAGTGAAATAGCAGAGCTCTCTCTCAGATTCTTAAGAATAATTTGCATTTCTATTGAGTTCCCTCTCTCCCCACACTTCCAATTGTCTAATGTCTCCAAGGAGTTTTTTGAAGAATTAGATTCATAGACTCATAGAATGTTAAAGCTGGAAAGAACCTTATTGGTCCCCTAGTCCAACGACCTCATTTTACTGATGGGGAAACTGAGGTTCAGGGAGGGGAAATGGCTTCCTCCAAGTTGCCTAAGCAAATTGGTGACAGAACTGCAAATAGATTCTCTTCAGTTCTTCATAACACCCAAATTTCATACTAGAAAATGAATGATGACCCTTTGGGGCAAGTGATATGGGTGGGCTACTGTCCCATCCCATATGCCTTTGCCAGAGACCTAAATGGAAGAATGCTGTTACAAAAAGGCAGCCCTTCCCACAGTACTACTTTCCTCATCTGCAGCGGACTCCCAGTGAATAAAAGGGCCTCACGAGGCCCAGGCAAGGCAGAAAGAAGGATAAAAGGTGTTGCTTCTCTTCCCTATTAAGTAAAAGCTGAAATGTCATAGGACTTGATGAAAATAATTACCTTTTATAAAGCCCTTTACTATTTGCAAAATGCTTTGTAGAAATTGTTAGTAGAACATAGCCTCCTTGGGGACTAAAAGTGGTCTTTATGTCCCTGGGAGATAATGCAGTGCTTTGTATATATGAGGTGCTCAGCAAATGCACGCTGGCTTGAACCTTCCCTGAGCCTCATAGCCACTAATTCTATGAGGTGATTAGTATTATTCCTATTTTCCAGATGAAGGACCTGAATCCCAAGAGGATTAAGTGATCCTCCACACAGCTAAATTACAGAAGCACGTTGACGTGGTGTAGCAGAAAGACCACTTCCTAGAGCCAAAATATTTGGATTCAAACTCCATCGCTACCAGCATGACCTTGGGCAGGTCCTCTGACCTCTCTAGGCCTCAATTACCTCATCTGCAAAATGAGCTGGAGAAGGCAATGGCAAACCATTTTCTTTGCCAAGAAAGTGTCAAATGGCATCACAGAAGGCCAGACAGGCCTGAAACAATTGTACAACAATAAAATTAGGGGATCAAACTGAATGACCTCTGAGATCCCTTCTATCTAGAAATCTATGATCCAAAAATTACTTCACCTCCTTGAGCCTCAGTTTCCTCAAATGAAACAAAGAACAGTTGAACTCTGTGGTTTTTGAAATCCCTTCCACTTCTAGGTCCATGATTCTCAATCATTTTGCTCCTCTGAGTCTCAGTATCCTCATCTATAAAGCAAAGAATTTGGGATAGATGTCCTCTGAGGGTACCCCTAGCTCTGGATTTAGGATCTATAATTAGAATCCAGGTCTTCTTAACTTCAGGTCCAACACATTCACCTATCATTCTGTCTCTTACATGTGATTTATCAGTGACCCACACAGGCAAGTAAGCCTCTCCTCCACACTACTACCACTTGGACCTTCCCTTTCTGGGGCAGGATCCCTGAGTCCTTCCTTTTAGGAGAGACCTCTTGGTGAGGGGTTGGAGAGTTTTTTTGCTTTACAATTTAAAAAAATTATTTCTAACTTGAGCTAAACACCAAATAAAAAAGTTATTTTTCATATAAATAGCTGAACAGAAAGAGAAGATGGGATATGAATCTGGGTGTCTTTCTTACATATAACTGGCTTTCTATCCTTCATTCTGCTCTTCCAACTTTTTCATCTATATAATATTTTGGTTTGCTTTTTTTGGTAAGATGATGGGGGGGTTGAGTGACTTGCCCAAGGTCACACAGCTAGGTAATTATTAAGTGTCTGAAGCCTGATTTGAATTCAGGTCCTCCTGACTCCAGGGCCTCTATTCTATCCACTGCTCCACCTAGCTTGCCCCATCTATACAATTTTGTAAAAGATGCTCCATATTCATCTCTTTGTAGTGGCAAAGAGTTGGAAACTGAGGGGATGCCCATCAATTGAGGAATAGCTGAACAAGTTATGGTACACGAATACAATGGAATATTATTGTTCTATAAGAAATCGTAAATGGTTGAACTTTAGAGAAGCCTGGAATGACTTCCAGGATCTGATGCTGAGCAAAGGAGGATTACATGTATTCATTAACAACAACATTGGGATATGATCAGCCTTAATGGAAGCAACTCCTCTCAGCAGTTTAGAGACCTAGAATAACCATATTGAACCGGCTATGGACAATGTTACCCTCCCTCCAGAGGAAGAAAAACAAAACAAACAAAAGAAGGAAAGCCAACCCTTCCGAATCTGATGAACACTTTATAAAAATTATCTCTTATGTACCTCTTTCCCTTAACCCTAATTTTTCATACTGAAAATGACTAATCTGTAAACATGCTTATCAAAAATATGTATGTACACTGCTAACCCAACTATTCGCTGCTGAGGGGAGGAGAGTGGGAAGGGAAGGTGGAAGGAAATTTTGTAACTTAAAAATATACATGTGCATATGGATGAAAATTAATTAATTAAATGTTTTTTAAAGATGCGCCAGAGGCCTTTTTTTCTTTTTCCTTTTTTATCTATGTATTTGGTTTCCTTCCAAAAATGTGCATACCCTCTGACCTAATGGTCCTACTGCCAGGTTTATACCTGTAAGACATTATTGACAAGAGGAAAAACCTATAAAAACAGATCTTACAGAATATTTATAAAGCAAAAACCAAGAACAATAGTAATAACAAACTGGAAACAAACTACAAGCCCAAGGATGGGGAAATGGATGAATAAGTTATGATGTACCAATATGCTGGAACATTATTATGCTGCAAGAAATGACAAATATGAAGGCTTTGAATTTGTCATTACAGAAAGCTGCTATAAATATTTTTGTCCAAATGAATCCATTTCTTTTTTCTCTAATCTATTTGGGTAGATACAAGATAACCTTTCTTAACTGTATTTTCTTAGATAAAGTGAAAAGATAACTCTTCAGAAATCATTAAGGGAACATGACAGTCATAGTAGGGTCATCAACTTAGAAATGGAATGGACCTCAGAGGCCATTTTGTTCAATGCATAGAACCCTTCATTTTTCAGAGAAGAAACCTGAGATAGAAGGAAATTACATCTCTTGCCTAAGGTCATAAGTAAAATATCACAGGTGACATTTGAACCCTAGTCCTCTGACTCCAGAGCTAATGCATTTCTACCATATTAAAGTCTTTATTCATTATATTAAAAAAATAAGACCAAGATGAGGCTAGGTGGAACCTTAACAATCATCTTGTCCAACTATCTCATTTACAGGGGAGGAAACTGAGACTTAGACTGGTGAAATTACTTGCCCAAGTCATTGTAGCTAGTGGCAGAGTTGAGTGAAACCTGGGTTCTCTGACTTGAGTTCCAGAGTTTTCTATCATACCACAACCAATCTTTGTATACTCTTCATTTGGGGCCATTGGTCTCCTAGCCTCTTTTTCAAGTAAGCCCACAGAGGGTAACTTTGAATCCCTGACTGGTTTAGAGCCTAGGTGTAAATGAGCAAGCAGCCTGACACAAGGTCCAGGCCACATCACTGGTATCTGATCACTCCAGATGTCTTCTGCTGAAGTAGGCAGTGCTATTTTAGGACCTGTTCATTTTCATCTCCAAATCCTCTTTATTTTAGTTCTGAAGTCCGGTCTAGACCTGCCACCACATCAAAGTCAATGACTTGAGTAACAAGTTGAATTTTTTTATTAAACTTGACCTTGTCCCTCTAAATTCCAAAAGATCTGTCTTCACAAAAAACAAATCCCAAAAGTCCCCAGCATTTCCCAGAATGTGACTCCAGGTTGGCAAAAGTCAGAACTGGGAACCCAGACAAACCTTAAAGATCAGTGGAAGGCTTTATAGTATATAATATATATCTCATCTCATTTGACCTTCACAACAACCCTGTAAGTTTGATACTATTCGTATCATTTCCATTTTACAGAAGAAACTGAATCTGAGAGAGGTTAAGTGACTTGGCCAGGGTCACTCAAGTAACTAGTAAATGTCTATAGTAAGATGCCAGCTCTAAGACTAAGACTTTATGCACAATGCCATTGTACCCAAACTAAGAGATAGTCCCTGGCAGAAAGGACATAGAGGAAAGGGAAAATAATGATCAAAATCCAAATAGAATCCAAGCTCCAGGGAATTTGTCCCCAAGCCATCAGTGGCCTCCCAGGTGAGCCAGGAGTCAGAAGCTAGAAAGTCTGACAGCAGGGCAGGAAGTACAATTACAAAAGACAAAGGTAGAGACGCCATCCCAGGAGAATTGCAACAAAGACAGTTATGGGAAGACAGAGTGGGAAAGGTCAGGGTAGGGAGAAATCAGAGACTCAATCAAAAGAGAAAAAGCTGGGGGGGGGGCAGCTAGATGGGAAGGGAAGGGAAGGGAAGGGAAGGGAAGGGAAGGGAAGGGAAGGGAAGGGAAGGGAAGGGAAGGGAAGGGAAGGGAAGGGAAGGGAAGGGAAGGGAAGGGAAGGGAAGGGAAGGGAAGGGAAGGGAAGGGAAGGGAAGGGCAGGGCCTCTGGAGCAGAACTAAGCAGTAGATGCTGCAGGTCAGAGGGTTCAGTGAAATGGATCCAAGCAGGCCATTTTAGCTATGGGCTCACTCAGTCACCAAGCTGAGAGAGCTCATTTTACACACAAAAAGCTTAGAAATGAGTTGTCAGCCCTTTAAGATTTGATGACTTCATCCCTACAGTCCATATCAATGAGCCAACAAACATTAATTGGGCACCAATGATGCTCCATCATTTCCTGTCTTGTTTTGGTGCATAGGAGTAGTATTTTGTCTCTGAAGATGTAGTGGGAGAGACCCTGGATCCAGGTCTATCTGGGCTTGTCAGAGCCCCCAGGCAACACTCAAAGATTAAGGTATGGGGGGAGCTTTGGATTCTGTACATCCGTGCCAACAATTTCTACTCTGTGATTCTCCTACACTATTGAATGGTGGCTGCACAGCAGGAGGTATGTGGGGGGGAGCAGATAGGAGAGCCCAGCAGGTGACATGTGAGGCAGAGTGTTCTCTAAAGAGAACAAGAACATTAAGGCCCACTCTCGAGTCATGAATTCTCCTGCCACCCTGCCAGCTTCCTCTATGTGTGTGTGTGTGTGTGTGTGTGTGTGTGTGTGTGTGTGTGTGTGTATGTGTGTGTGTACCCTTTTCTTCCACAGACATTGTATACAGTGATGGAAATGTGTGATCTCAGGTTATGGGTGAATTCTAATATTTCAATTATTCCTGCTTTCACCTCCTCTTCACTAAATGTTACATTCTGATTATTCTTGCTTATTTCTTATTTAATAAACATTTCATGTTTAAGTAAAAAGAAACACAAGGATATAGACCCCTCCACCCCCAAAATACACTGCATCCCCAAAACACTTAGTAGCTATGTGACCATGGATATGTCACTAACCTCTCTGACCTCCACACAACTTTATGAGACTCCATACAAGTGGTGGAAGCTACCTTACTAGGAAATTCCCTTATATCTATGAAATCACAGGTCTACACCCCTCCAAAATGCTCTGATTTTTAAAAAATGAGTTCTATTTCTTAGCTAGATTTTTCACATCCTTGTCAGCAGGGCCTATGTATATAGCAGGTAAACAATAGGCTTGGAATTAGGGATTTGGGGTTGAATCTAATCTCCAACACTGGAGCACCACATGACCCTAGGATCAGTCACTTCTCCCTGCTTAAACCCCAATTTCTTTAATTACAAAAGGAAACTAACAATTGTTATATTACCTACTTCGCAAGGTTGGTGTGAGAAAAATGTATTTTCATTTTTAGGGTAGGGAGGGGAGGAGACAATGGGGTTAAGTGACTTGCCCAAGGTCACACAGCTAGTAAATATTAAGTGTCTGAGGTCACATTTGAACTCAGGTCCTCCTGATCCAGAGTCAGTGCTCTGTCTACTATGTCATCTAGCTGCCCCTGGAAAATGTATTTTCAACTATGAAATAACATAGGGGCTGTTCGATGCAGTGGAGAGAGCACAGGGCCTGGAGACAGGAAGACCTAAGTTCAAATGTGACCTCAGATACTTACTAGCTGTGTGACCCTGAACAAGTCACTGCCCCTCTGTTTGCCTCAGTTTCTTCATCTGTGAAATGGAGATAATAATAACTACCTCCACTGCTGTAAGGATCCAATGAGATAATAATTCTAAAGTGCTTATATAGTAAGTTCTGTATATATAAATGTTAGCTATTATCATTACCCATACTGCAGCGTGACATCAGTCCATGGGCTCCAGTACCCCCGGTACCATGGAGTAGAGTATATGGCTTATTATACATTATATATCAAATTGCCCATTTTCATGGTAGAGGATGTTTCCCTATCAGGATTTCCTTATAGCAATGAAATCGTGATCCAGACCACCCCTCCCCTTACATTCCAGTCTATAGCACTAGAATGGGTGCCTAGGACGTGCTCAGTAAATATTACACGGACCAATAATGACAGCAGCTAGCCTAAGGTTTATGTAATTTTTCAGGATTTAGAAAGTATACAAATTTTATCTCATTTTATCTTTACAACAACCCTAGGAGTTCTGTGCTATTATTGTCTTCATTTTACAGATGAGGAAATTGAGTCAGGTGAAAGTTAAGTGACCTGCCCAGAAGCTAGTAAGCATCTGAAATTGGATTTGAACTTGAATCTTCCTATCACCAGACCCAGTGCTCTATCCACTGTACCACCTAGTCGCTATTATACAGGCTTCACCCCTTGTCTTACTTAAGCAGAATGTGGCCTATGAATATGGCATTAGTTTTCAGTATATGCCATTATCTTGTTTCTTTTCAAAGATGTTTTATTGGAGAGGGCAGCTATATTTGTATCAACATGGCATTTGTTATCTGAGTAAATTTTAAATCGGGTGAACTACATTGATTGGAAAAACAAGAGGGAGAGGTTAGAAATTAGGAGAATTTAAATAAACTGCAAGCTATACATATTTGTAGCTCTCTAGCTCTGCCTCACTAGACCTATTTCCAGATTTTGTTGGGATCACATACCTGCTTCCATGCATGAATGAGAACATCAGACTCATCAGAGATGAGTCCTTTACCATGCCAATGGGGATGTGGCAGCATCCTAGCCAGTCAAAGAATCAGCAACCATGAAAATTCAAAGCCCTGTCAAAGGGTGGCATTCATTTTGGTCATTGTGTCTCTTATATCTATACCTTCCTTGCCGTTACTGCTTCCCACCATCCCGGACCCCTGTATTGATCATTGTATTCTTGACTTATGAGTCTGGATTCTCTGTCTCCTCCCTCCCCCCATCCCCAACTATCCTTCAAGCGGTTATTAGATTATTCACTTAGAGACTATTTTTGTCATGTTATTGCCCTGCTCAAAAATCATCAATGGTTTTCTAGTGCCGAAATAACAGAACTAAACTCGGCTGGTTTTTGAGATCCTGCCGGATGCAGGTCTACTTGACCTAAGTAACCAGATTTCTTTAAGCTTCACTGGCAAACACAACTTCCTTTATGATTCAGAAATCTAGCTTTGGATGTAGAATGCTCTCCTTCTCCCAATCTGTTCTTATAAATCCCACCTATCTTTCAAGGTTAAGATCAAGTCTTACTTTTTCTTCACTCTAATTCTCTCTGAATCTAACTGTATCTCTCCTGCCCATTCCAGTTTACCTGTGGTCTCGACCTAGACTTCTGTTTCTTAGAATTCACATTGCCTCAGCAAATTCATGTCATCGTCAACGAATACTTTTCCAACTTCAGGGTAGCTAAGTGGTGCGGTGACTAGAGCACTGGCCTTGGAGTTAGAAGAAGAGGAGTTTGAATCCAGTCTCAGATATTTGGTAGCTGTGTGACCTTGGGCAAATCACTTAACCTTGCCTGCCTTGCATCCAGGGATGTCTCCAGTTGTCCTGAATCGAATCATATCTGGTCATTGGCCCCAGATGGCTTTGGAAGAGAAAGCGAAGCTGGTGACTTAGTACCAGCCGCCACCCCCCCCTTCACTCAAATCCAATTCAGATGCTTGTCATGGCATCACCTCTGATGCCA
The DNA here is from genome assembly GCF_037893015.1 of Macrotis lagotis. Taxonomy (NCBI): domain Eukaryota; kingdom Metazoa; phylum Chordata; class Mammalia; order Peramelemorphia; family Peramelidae; genus Macrotis; species Macrotis lagotis. The sequence continues at coordinate 28,227,334 of NC_133666.1, forward strand.
TGGTTTTCTTTCAGAATGAAGGACAAAAAAACCATTTCCAACTTCTAACTTTATTCTTGCCTATGCACTTAGATTTGGTGGAACAACTCATCGGGATGGATACTACAAACCACTCGGATAGAAGGAGGAAACAGATGAGGGGTTCAAGAAAGTGACATGGAGGCGTGATGTATTAGTGATCTGGGATATCAATTATCCAGACATCTGCTAGAGCTCTCTGTGCTCAAAGCGGAACAGCTGATGATTTCTTGGTGTGTCATACTAGCAACTTCATCCTTTAAAGGTAGAGAAAATAACAAGAGGAAATAGATATCTTGGTCCTGATTCTGATCAATTAGGATGACCTGGTTACTGAATTAGAAATGACAGGAATCTTGGAAAGAAATGAACACTCCATCTAGAATCTGGGATAGAAGAGGGGAACCCTGAGCACATTCTGGCAAAAAGCTTTAGATTTCGAGTGAGGAGATTTCAAAATATTATGGCCAAAAAAATAAATAAAATTATACAGGGGAAGTCAATCTGAGAGATGGAAATTCTCAAGAATGATATCCTGAATATCTTTAAAAAATGACCAAAATATGTATGGCTTGACCTTAATAGCCCACCGTTAGGTGGGATGTCAATGATTGAAAAAGGAGAACTCCATAAAAATATTTCTGTACCACAATATTTATAGCAGCACTTTTTTGTGATAAAAAGGACTAGATACAAGAGTAGAAGGCCATAGATTGGTGAATGGCTAAACAAATTGAAGAACATTAATTTAATAGAATGTTACTGTGCTATAAGAATCAATGAATATGGGGCAGCTAGGTGGCGCGGTGGATAGAGCACTGGCCCTGGAGTCAGCAGTCCCTGAGTTCAAATACAGCCTCAGACACTTAATAATTACCTAGCTGTGTGGCCTTGGGCAAGCCACTTAACCCCATTGCCTTGCAAAAACCTAAAAAAAAAAAAAAAGAATCAATGAATATGATAGAGAAGCATGGGAAATATTTATATGACTGAATGTAAAATGAAGTAACCAGAACCAGAAAAATAATATGCATAATGACTATGTAAATCTGAATTGAATGTCATGACATTATAATGTCCAATATTTGCCTCAAAGAAGAAATATGAGAGTTCCTTGTGCAACCACATCAATCTCTTTAGCTGGTTATCCCTTTCCTCTTCATTGCAATTGTTTCAATTTCAGAATGCAGGATATGATTTTTTAAAGGCATTGCTATACAATCCCATTTGTGGTGGCAAAAACTTGGAAATTGAGTGAATGTTCATCAATCGGGGAATGGCTTAACAAACTGTGGTATATGTATGTCATGGAATACTATTGTTCTATTAGAAACCAGGAGGGATGGGAATTCAGGGAAGCCTGGAGGGATTTACATGAACTGATAATGACTGAGATGAGCAGAACCAGAAGAACACTGTACACCCTAACAGCAACATGGGGGTGATGACCAACCTTGATGAACTTGCTCATTCCATCAGTGCAACAATCAAGGACAATTTTAGGGTATCTGTGATGGAGAATACCATCTTTAAACAAAGAAAGAATTGCAGGGTTTAAACAAAGACCAAAGACTATTACCTTTAATTTTTTTAAAGGTATCTTATTATGTAATTTTGCTATTTCTTATACTTTATGTTTCTTCCTTAAGGATATGATTTCTCAGCACATTCAATTTTGATCAAAGTATAGCATGGAAACAATGTAAAGATTATCAGACTGCTTCTGTGGGGGGGAGGGGGGAGGGAAGGGAGGGGGGAGGGAAATTGTAAAATTCAAAAGACAATAAAAAAGGTATTGCCATAATAAATTCTATTATCCATATTTCCTAATGGTGACTTCTCCTCCTCCTCCCATGGAGTCATCCCTCACAACAAATAGTTTTTAAAAGAGAGTGGAAGAAAAGAAGAATACAGCAAAACTAACCAATCCTGCAGACTGAAATTGATACGATTCCTTTGAAGAAGAAAGGTATAGGGGTGGCTAGGTGATGCAATGGATAGAGCACTGGCCCTGGAGTCTGGGGGGACCTGAGTTCAAATCCAGTCTCAGACAATAATTACCTAGCTGTGTGGCCTTGGGCAAGCCACTTAACCCCATTGCCCTGCAAGAAACCTAGAAAAAAAGAAGAAAGGTATAGCTGGCCAAGGAGACTTGATATGGTTGCACAGAGAACTCACTATAGAAGACAGAATCAAGGGCAAGTAAAGGATTCCTTGAAACATTCTACAATGTACAACTCACAACAGTTCAAAAAATGTAGCATGGTTCCCTAAAACAGCATCAGGATCATCAAAATGTAAAAGGAGTAAAGTTGGAAAGATATATTAAAGATAACAGAAAGGGCCTTTTAAACTACAATTGGAGGACAGCTAGGTGGTGCAGTGGAAAGAGCACAGGCCCTGGAGTCAAAAGAACCTTAGTTCAAAGCAGACCTCAGACACTTAATAATTGCCTAGTTGTGTGACCTTGAGCAAGTCACTTAACCCCATTGCCTTGCAAAAACAAAACAAAAAAACTGCAATTAGGAAAAACAGCAAGATCATAGCAAAGATTAGAGGCCACTGAATCCAGTCCCTTTGTTTTACAAATGAGGAAACCGAGGCACAGAAAGGTTATGTGATTTGTCCAGGGTCACACAATTAATAAGTGTCTGATGCAGGGTTGGAAACCTAGTCTTCCTGTCTTCAGTACCCTATTCACTATACCATGTTGTCACTACTAGACAGAGCCACTTTAATTCTTCATTTGTTTGCTTTTTGCCGAGGAAAATGGTTTCTGTTTACTTTTAGCCGAGGAGAATGTGTTTTTGTTTTTTTAATTTAATTTTATTTTTCCAATTATATGCAAAGCTAGTTTACAACATTCATCCATTTGCAAGTTTATGAGTTCCATGATTTTTCTTCCCTCCCCCTTCCCATAGCAGAGAACAATGTACATGTACAATTGTGTTTTACATATTTGCCTATTAATCATTTTGTGAAAGGAATTAAAACTAAGGGGAAAACATGCGAAACAAAGAAAAAGCCTAAAAAATGTTTTTTAAAGTGAACATAGTATGCTTTGCTCTGCATTCAGACTTCATATTTTTTTCTCTGGATGTGGATGGCATTTTCCATTAAAAGTCTCTCAGGATTGTTCTTGATCTCTGAAATGCTCAGAGGAGCTGCATCCATCATGGTTGCATCATCTCACAATATTGTTGTTAATGTTTATAATGTTGTCTCAGCATCAGTTCATGCAAGTCCTTTCATACTTTTCTAAAGTCTGGCTGCTTATGATTTCTTACAAATAATAATATTCCATAACATTCATGTACCATAACTTGTTCAGCCATTACCCAATTGATAGACATCCCTTCAATTTCCAATTTTTTGCCACCACATAAAGAGTTGCTTTAAATATTTTTGTACATGTAGGACTTTCCCTGTTTTTATGATCTCTTTGGGATACAGACCTAGTAGTGGTATTGCTGAATCAAAGGTATACAGTTTTATTGCCCCTTGGGCAATAGTTCCACATTGCTTTCCAGAATGACTGGATCAGTTCACATCTCCACCAATAAATGCATTAGTATCTCAATTTTCCCACATCCTTCCCTACATTGATTATTTTCCTTTTATTGCCATCTTAGCCAATCTGATAGGTGTGAGGTAGTCCCTCAGAGTTGTTTTAATTTGCATTTGTCTAATCAATAATGGTTTAGAGCATTTCTTCCTGGGACAGTAAAGAGCTTTACTTTCTACATCTGAAAACTGCCTGTTAATATCCTTTGACTATTTATCAATTGGAGAATAACTTGTAATCTAATAATTTTGATTCCATTTTCCATATGTTTTTAGAAATGAGATCTTTATCAGAAACACTAACTGAAAATTATTTTCCAGCTTTCTGCATTCCTTCCAATCTTGACCACATTGGATTTATTTGTGCAAAAACTTTGTTTTTTAGGTTTTTTGTAGTGTATTTATTCATTTATTTTTCACATTGCTACAATAGTCTTGTTGTAAAAAGTAAACATAATCCCCCCTCAAGAAAAATAAAGTGAGAGGAAAAAAAGTGTACTTCAGTCTGTGTTCAGATACCATTGGCTCTGTTTCCAAGATGGATCAAATTCTTTGTCATAAGTCCAACAGAGAAGAGAGCAAAAACGTTTTTGTTTAATGTAGTCAAATTCATTCATTTTGCAATTTATAATATTCTTTGTCTCTTGATTGGTCATAACTTCTCCTCTCTTCCTAGATAGGACAGAGAGTATTTCTTGCTCTCTTAAGTGGTCTATGAGATATCACTCTTTATGTGTAAATCCTATGCCCATTTCAATCTTATTTTAGCATAGAGTGTGAGATGTGGCTCTATGTCTAGTTTTTTCCATACTATTTTCCAGTTATCCCAGCAATTTTTGTCAAATGGTGAATTCTTATCCCAGAAGCGATTGTCTTTCGATTTCTCGAATAGTTGGTCGCCATAGTCAAATTACTGCTACTTCTTTTGTACTGATCCGCTGATCCACTTCTCTATTTCTTAGCCAGTACCAGACAGTTTTGCTGACATCAACTTTCTAATATAGTTGTAGATCTGGTACAGCTCAGTCACCTTCCCTTGCATTTTTTCCCATTAATTCCCTTGATATTCTTGACTTTTTTTTCTTCTGTATGGATTTTGTTTCTATTTTTTTCTACCTCAATAGTTTTTGGTAGTTTGGTATGACACTGAATAAGTATTTTAATTTGGGTAGAATTTTCACTTTTTTTATTAGTTCAGCCTAACCATGAGCAATTGACATTTTCCCAGTTGTTTCGATCTGACTTTATTTGTGTGAAATGTATTTTGTAATTGTGTTCCTATAGTTTCTGAGTTTGTCTTTAGGTAGATTTCCAAGTATTTTATGCTGTCTTTAATTACTTTAAATGAAATTTTCTTTCCACCTCTTGCTCTTGGGCTTTATTGATCATATCTAGAAATAGTGATAATTCATATTGTTTTATCCTACTACTGTGCTAAAGTTGTTCATTGTTTCAAGTAGTTTTTTAGTTGATTTTCTAGGATTCTCTAAGTGTACAATCATATCATTTGCAAAGAGTGAGAATTTTGTTTCCTTGTTATCTATTCTAATTTCTTCAATTTTGTTCTCCTCTTATTTCTGAAGCTAACATTTCTAATACAATATTGAATAATAGTAATGATAATGGCATCCTTATTTTACCCCTGATCTTACTGGAAATGTTCATAGTTTATCTCTATTTACATGTATGCTTGCTGAGGTTTTAGATAGATGCTGCTTATCATTTAAAAAAAAACTCATTTGATCCTAAGTTCTCTAGCATTCTTTTTTTAAATTTTTATTTATTTAAGGCAATAGGGTTAAGTGACTTGCCCGAGGTCACACTACTAGGTAATTATTAAGTGTCTGAAGGCAAATTTGAACTCAGGTCCTCCTGACTCCAGGGTTAGTGCTCTATCCACTGCGCCACCTAGCCGCCCCTTCTAATGTTCTTAATAGAATGTTCTTAATAAAACATTTCTTAATAGAAATATGTGAAGGGGTGGCTAGGTGGCGCAGTGGATAAAGCACTGGCCCTGGAGTCAGGTGTACCTGGGTTCAAATCCGGTCTCAGACCGGATAATTAACAATTACCTAGCTGTGTGGCCTTGGGCAAGCCACTTAACCCCATTTGCCTTGCAAAAACCTGAAAAAAAGAAAGAAAGGAAAAAGAAAAGAAAAGAAATTTGTGTTGTCTTTTGTCAAAGGCTTTTTCAGCATCATTTGAGATAATTATGATTTCTGTTGGTTATGTTAGTGATATGATCAATTATGTTGTTTTCCTAATATTGAACATTCCCTGGTATAAATCCTTACCTCATCGGGGTGTATTATCCTGGTAATAACTTGTAGTCTACTAAATTTTATTTAAAATTTTTGCATCAATGTTCATTAGGGAGGTTGGTCTGTAATTTTCTTTGTTATGACTCTTTCTGTTTTAGGTGAAGGCACCATATTGTCATAAAAAGAATTTATCACATAGGTGCTAAGTTTCTAAGGCAGCATTTGAACCCAAATCTTCCTTACTTCAATGCCCTATTCATACCATGCTGCCACTACTAGACAGAACCACTTTGTTTTTGACCAAGGAGAATGGTTTTTGAAATAGAAAGACAAAATCAAAAAATGGATGAAGGTTCACTTAACCCCATTGCCTTGCCAAAAACATTTTTTAGTGGGGTGAAGGGAAATTGGAGTTCAAGAGCTAGAAAGAGAAACCTGTTCTTGGAAAGTTAAAAGTCACCAGGCTTAGATAAGCTACATGCTGGGGTATAGAAATAATCTAATTAGATTCAAATGTAATTAGATTTATTAAGCACAAATTGTGTACTTTGGTTAAAAAAGATAAAATCCAACCAATCTTTGATCTCAAGGAGCTTTCATTCCAGTGTATCACCCCCTCTAAGACTTATTCCCTAATTCCCACTGACATTGGTTGTCTGAATCCCCAAAGAGGAGCTCCATACTTTTCTTAAGGTTTCAGGGGCAACCATGAAGTTCTGTGGTTTCTAGTACCATAATTCATGAACTCCCATCTAGTACGCTCTTCATCAATTTTCAGCTAGACTTAATTAGCTTTTTAGAAAGGTTATAGATTTACCAAATAAGTGTAGCAAGCATAATTGGTACAAAAATAATCCTCCTAAAAGTCTGGGCTACATTCTCCCACAGTTTTCTTTCTTTTTGATTTTTATTTTAAGATTTTATTTATTTTGAGTTTTACAATTTTTCCTCTAATCTTACTTCCCTCCCCCCATCTCCCACAGTTTTAAATATGGCTTGTGTAGAGATTGGTCTCAACCTCAAGAGGACTTGTACCAAAAGGGATTGAAACTCAAAGTGCTAGAATACAGGAAATCCTTTTTGTTGCATCTTCAGGAAGTTCCCCTTAGGTGTAGCTTTTTGCTCAGTCCCAGTGGTCCAATGAAGATGCCATCAGCCACTGTTACTCCAGAGACACTGCTACTGATGATGGTGAGAGTCCAAGTCTTCTGATCTTTCAAAGGTCACAGTTCATCAGTCAGTGGGGAGGCCAAGAGGAGAGAGAACTCAATCTTCCTCTTCTCCCACCCTAGCAGGGCATTTTGTTGAATCAGAGCTAGACTGACAAGTTGCTGGAATGTTCCTGTGGCAGTTCTTGATTCTGTACTGGCTTGCTCCAACGCACACAGGCAAAGGGATTTTTCTGATTCCTTAAACTAATCCCAATGGTTCCTCATGTGGCAATTTGGTTTTTGTCTAGTAATGCACCTAAATTGATTAAGGGTTTATTCATCCCTAAATGAAATCTTTAATTTATTGACTCAATCAGGAAGGCTGGATTGATACCATTTTGCAGTAAGGTCACTAGTGGAGTGCCTCTTGGATCTGTCTTTTTCATTCTGTTCAACATATTTATCAATATCTTAGGTGAAAACTTGGAGACAAGAGTGATGTGAGTCTGAATACTTCCTTGAACCTTACTTTCTGGATAATTTTCTACCTTTTTAATCCTGTTTCTTCATCTGAAATGGCAATAATAATCCCTAAACAATCTTTGCATTTCTCTGGTGCCATCCTTTTACAGATCTTTTTCTATGTAATTCCTTGTTTAGGACATGTTATATAGCTTGTCCATGTCCACCATAGGCATTTCCATCACCTTCTGGATGATTCTAAACATTCATTATCTGGATATCACAGTGTTCCATGATTTTCAATGTCACTAGAAGAAAACTTTGTAAGATAGCCCTTGTTTTAGGGAAAGGCTTTGCATCGAGTCCTTGAACGATGCAGAGATGAATGCAGAGATAAATGAGATGCATAATCACTCAAATTAGTTTAACTTAAATATCCAAACAAGATGAAAAATGCCTATTCACCAGACTATGATATCCAGTTGGATGGGCAGCCCAAAGAGTTCATTTGTTAGTACAGACATTTCTGTACTAACACAAATGGGCAGTGAGCTGGAGCCAGAATTGTACAGAAGGAGAATGGGTTGGATTGCCTTTGGGAAATTGTAAAATACTTTTAAAAATACTTATCAAATTAGAGCCCAAGATGTTGCAGTGACTGTAAGGTCCTTAGGGGCAAGAACTGTGTTATGCTCTTCTCTGAATTCCCTTCAATATGAAAGAATGCAAACAAATGTTTGCTGAACCAAGTCCACCAGGTCTAAAGCAACAAGTATCTCAGCTGGGAGCCTGGAGCTTCATCCTTGTCTTTCTTTCCTGGAGTAACTTTGGGAAACTGATCACAGTCCTGGGCAGTCAATCACGTAGGTACCATTTGGCAACTGCACAAATTAAATGGACAAAGCACATGAGACCTGAATATCCAGGAAACATTTCTCTCAGCACAAATATCTCCTGGGAACTATTAAGTTACCAGCCTTGGATGGAATATATACCCTTTATTTGCCAGAGGGTGGAAATATCGAAAGAGGTGAATGAGTATGGCATTGTAATGCTTCCTACAACTCATCTAGGGTTATGGAGGGGAAAACACCTTTGGACCAGGAGCTTGAGTTGTTCATTATCTAAAAGGATATGGCATGGCATGGCATGGCCGGGACGGCAAATGATAACACTATGTCAGGAAATTGCTATCATTAGAAAGAAGTGAACAAAGAGCAGGGTGATGTGGGGCAGCAAGGTAGTGCCTTGGATGGAGCAACAGCTCTGGAGTCTGAAATCAGGAGGATGGGAGTTCAAATCCAGCCTGAGACACTTGATACTTCCTAGCTATGTGACCTTGGACAAGTCACCTCACTCTGCCTCACATCCAGGGCCATCTCCAGTCATCCTGATTTCTATCTGGCCACTGGACCCAGATGGCTCTGGAGGAAAAGTGAGTTTGGTGACTTAGCCCAGCATCCCCTCACTCAAATCCAATTCATGTGCTTGTCATGGCATCATCTCCCTGATGTCATCAGTTTGGGACGAATTAAGATGCTTCAGTTAATCAATCAACATATATTTTAATAAGGTGTACCAAACACTGGGCTGAGGGCTGCAGATAAAAAGACAAAAATGAAACTCTTCTTCCCATCCAATAGACTTACATTCTATCAGGAGAGGCAACATGTGCATAAATAAGTTTCTGTAGATTATATAGGGAATAAATACAAAGACATTGTGGGAGGCAGGGGCTCTGGGAACTGAGATGGGAGATGGGGGTGCAGAAAATCAGGAAAGATGAAAGAAGGCTATTGGCAATTTGGGGCTGTGGTGAAATTTCTGGAGGGAGAGATTAGGACTGAGTATGTAGTCATCATCTGAATTGAGAGAATAATTGATATCATCAGAGAAAGTGAAATGAGCAAAGGAGAGAGGAGAGAGAAAAAATGGAGACCAGGGTGGAGCTTTGGAAGATACTTGGGCTTAGGTGACAAGAGCTGGATGATGACACAGCAAAGGAGACTGAGAAGAGGAAGTCAGACAGGTAGGGGACAAATCAGGAGAGACCAGCAACATGGAAACTATGGGGAGAAGGTTGTATGAAGTTGGAGGAGGAGAAGAGTGATTATTATCTAGAGAGAAGTAAGAGAACTGGGGCCTGAGAAAGGCCCCTAAATGCTAGATGACTTCCAATGAAGAGTTAGGCCACCATGCCCTTGTGGATGGCACTCTTTCTGAAGAAGTTGCTCCTCATCTCAATTTTCAATCTGCTTTCTGGGTACGTAGAAACAGACCAATGTCCTCCCCACCCCCATGTCACAGCCTTTCAAATATTTGATGACATGTCTGCCTGTGCCCTTTCCAGACTACATACCCCAGTTCCTCTAACCCATGTAGCCTTAGCAAAGAAGACCACATTTTCCTCCATTCAAAGAGTTAAATTTCCCTTTTCTTTTCATTACCATAATGACGATATTATCTTCATTTCTTTAAGTGGAATAGATATTAATCAAGGCTTTGTTTTGACTTTTCCCAGTCTGCAGCAGCTTCTCTTTCTAATCAGAGCCAGTGATGCCCTCAGACCCTCCTGTCCTCCCCCCATTCCTATCCTCTTCTTGATGGTGCAAAGGGGCCACTTAAGATAGATGAGCTGCCGTTCAAAAAGTTTCTGAGGCTTTTTACAAGAAAACACTTGATGATCTCAGGTTCACTGGGCTTTGCAGGAATATTATTCTAAAGAATTCAGACCCAAGCATCATCTTCCACTGGGAGAGGAGAGGCAGTGTTACCTTCTTCAGTTTGAGGCAGGTAGCCCAAAATGTCCTGGCCTCCCCCTGGCGCACTCTCTAGACCCCTAATGTTGCCTTGCAAGTTGCTCCTTCTCCCCAGAATTCCATGTATCTTGGCATATCCAAAATGCTCCCTCTTCCTGTACATCTCTTAAAATCTCATTTCTTTCACAATCCAGTTTGATTCCGGGCATTTCCTGATTTTCCCCCACCACCACCACACCCCCCAGGTTTCTCTTTTCCTCTTGAAATTGCAAAGAGAAAGAAGAGAGTATTATTTAAATTCATTTAAACTCCCAGAGAGCAGCACTCATTTCCTTTGGATCCCTTCTCTCCCCCTTCTCCCCTGCACTTAATGCTTAAATCAGTTTGTTGAATTAAATTTAATTGAATTAAATCTGGGTGCTTCAAATTTCAGGCACTTCACTATCCTTTTGCTTGGAACAAGAAGTAACATGATATGGGGAGACTTAGGAGTCAAAGGCTCTGAATTCAAATTCTGCCATATTGACTTAGGAGTCAAAGGCTCTGAATTCAAATTCTGCCCCTGATGCTTATTACCTGAATGTCCTCTGGCAATCTCCTAATCTTGGCCCAACCCCTTGCCTACTATGTGCTAACTGCTCCCTCCCCAATTACTAGGGCCCTGCCTCCCACAATTATCTTGGATTTATTCTGCATTTAATCTCCATATATTTATTTATACATATTACATCCACCGATAATAAAATGTAAGATCCTTGGGGGATAGAGACTATTTAATTTGGGGATTTGTATTTCCCAACACTAGAGCACTTAATAATTGCTTGCTGATTGATGTACCTCAATATTTCTAAACTTGAACTTATCCCCACAGCACCTCTCTTTCTGGTCCCTGCTTCTGTTATGGCCCCCCCCACCTACCTAATTTTTACAACCCTTCAGTCTTCCTTGCCTCATCCCCCCCATTCATCCTCCTGATCACTGCATCCTAATTCTCTCCTTGGCCCCTCCCCTTCCCTTTCCTTGAGTCTATTTCTTTTTTTATTTTTTTAGGTTTTTTTTTTTTTGCAAGGCCACAATGGGGTTAAGTGGCTTGCCCAAGGCCACACAGCTAGGTAATTATTAAATGTCTGAGACCGGATTTGAACCCAGGTACTCCTGACTCCAGGACCAGTACTCTATCCACTGCACCACCTTGAGTCTATTTCTCTGGCATCTTTCATGATGCTTTTCTTGTTTCCATTCATCACTAGTTCAAGCCTTTGTTACATCTCACCTAGACTAGGCTATTGTAATTGTCCCTCAGTTGTTCTCCATGGGTAAAGTTTCCCCTCTCTAATCTACCCCCCACATAGCTGCCACCATTATTTTCTTCTATTCATCAGCCTTCGGTGGCACCCCCTCCCCCCTGTGATCCCTGGGATAAAATAGAAGCTTCTCAGTTGATTATATCAGATCCTTCACAATCTGTCTCCAATCCAGGTTTCCAGGCCTATTTCATACCTCTCTTCTTACTATAGCTTGGGCTCCAGTCAAATTAGTTGTCCCCCAAATTTTCCAATTCATCTCCTGCCTCCAAGCATTTGTCCTCGCTCCTCCTTTCATCACTTTTTACCTTCCTCAAGTCTCAATTCAGATGTCATCTAATCTTCCTTGAGGTCAGAGGTTATATCCTGGCTAACTTGCCTGGCACAGGAAGAACTAAATGCTTGTTGAATGAATGAATGAATGAATGAGTGTAGTTTGGGAACACATTCTGTTCACTGGAGCCTATACCCACAAATGAATGAAGTTCAGTTACAGATCAAAGAGAGTCTAGTCTGAGCATGAAATCTATTCCTGGAGAGCCCTTTCCTGTAATACTGAATTGAGACAACACAGGCTGAAGTCTACACGTGGCAACAAGCTTTCAATTACTTCCAAGGTTAGGCCCTAGTGCACTCCTGAGCAGCCAGGAGAAGGCCAGGATATGAGGGCAGTTAGACCAGAGCCAGCATTGGGTGTGTGGTTGAAATGGTGAGGGCTAAGTGCCTAGCTCCTTTCAGAAAAAAAATAGCAGCTAACATTTCTATAGCTAGTTAAGATTTGGGTCCCATTGTTATTGCTTTCTGGACCTGCTCCTTACTATTAATGGGACCCTGGCAGCTAGATTGCATAGTGGATGAGCACTGGGTCTGGTGCCAGGGAGACCTGGATTCCCATTTGACCTCAGGCACTTACCAGCAGTGTGATCCTGGGCAAATCATTTAACCTCCAGTTTGCCTCAGTTTTCTTAGCTGTAAAATGGAGATAATTATAGTTCTTACCACCTAGGCTTGTTGTGAGGATCAAATGAGGAAGTATTTGTAAAGTACTTGGCCCACTGGAGACACTTCATAAATGCTCTTCCCTTTCTTCTTCCATGGAGAAATTCAACTAATTCATCTGGGCCTCGATTTCCTCACCTAAAAAACAAGAGGTTTAGACTAGGACATTTTGGCTCTAAGGTCTTTCAGCTCTAAATATATGAGGGTCCTCTTGTTTCTTGGAGTGGAAAAACTTCCAATATGGAAGCTCTTTCCACCAATGTGATTTAGCAGCTCCTCCATAGCTTCCATTATATATATATATATATATATATATATGTGTGTGTGTGTGTGTGTGTGTGTGTGTGTGTGTGTGTGTATGAATATATGAATATAAATAGATATATACACACACTGATGTATATGTTTAAATCACATGCATGTTATATAATCATATTTATATAATGCCTACTATGTGCTAACTGCATTACAAATATTATCTCTTTTGATCTTAACAGTACCCTTGTGAGATATATGCTCTTATCCTTATTTTGCAATTGAGGAAACTAAGACAGGCAGAGGTTAAGTGACTTGCCCAGGGTCACACAATAAACATGTGTATAAAGCTGGATTTGAACTCAGGTCTTCCTGACTTCTAGCACTCTGTTCACTGAGCCACTCAGCTACATATCCTCTAATTTCTTGACCTGGAAAACTAGTGTACACAGTGAACTCCAATGAAGTTATAATTATTATGATATCTTTTCACTGCAGCAATAAAATCAAATGGACTAAAATTCCAACTCCGACCTTTTCTCCACAATCACTGGAAAGCATAGCATTTATCTTTTTAATAGCTTTACCAACCAGGAATCTCTCCTCCATCTCTTTGGTATCTTTATTAATCCTTTATTCTAATCATTTTCTCCCTAAATAAAGACCCTTTACCTCTCTATGAATTGATCTTTATTCGAAACTGTTAGAGCCAGCTCAGACCCCAGAGCTGGACACAAGAGCCAATTATTAAATTTTCCATGTGAAAATTTAAACCTTGGAAATTAGCAAATGTTACAAATCAGGACCTGATTTATTGCTTTGTTGTTTGTCTTGACTTAAGAAAGTGGTGGGGAAAATTTAAATACATATTAAAATTACAAATGGGTTGTGAGTACGTTTTTCTTTTGGAGAATTGTTATGAAACATTTACTAGCATACCCATGAACCTATTCATACTAACTGGACCCTGAAGAGTACTAACCCTCAGGAAACTTGACTCTGTTATTTACTTACATTGTGACCCTGGTCTCAGTTTCCTCCTCCATGAAATGAGGATGGTAAATTTGCTCAAGTACCTTCTTGCCAGAATTTTGGGAGAAGTCATTTATAAACCTTTTGAGCGCGACAGAAACAGGGAAGAATGGAATTCCACAAATTATCCCACAAATAAAGAAAAGAACATGAGTGAACTATTTCTAAAATGCACAGAAGAGTATTTCAGAAATAGACACAGGCAAGAAGGATGACTTTGAAACTGTCTTGAATTTTTTTTATATAATAAAAAACCAAACTGGAGTTAATAGACATTCAGGGTTTCACAGATGATACTCCTTTTGTATTCGTCTTTGCGGAAATGTTCAACAACATTTGTTGTTGTCTCTTGATTTCAGAGGGATAAAATATTAAATAATAACAACATTCTGGAACTTGCAATGTATTGATACTTCAGGGGCCTCTAGTTTATGGAATACCCCCAGTATAAAAAGAATAGAAATGAGGAGAAAATTTGAGGAAAAGTCCCATACACAGCTCTAGTGGCTATCATACGGAAATTGGAATCAGTCTCAGATTTTGCCTCTGACATTACTGTCAGATTTGGAACAAAGGCATTTAATGTCCCTGGGCTTCAGTTTCTTTATGTATAAACTGGATGTTCCTCTCCCTCTAGATCTCTATTCTTTTGGACCCTGGATTTCAAAGGATCATCGATTTAGAACTAGAGGTAATCTTAGAATCCATTGAGTAACAACTTCCTCATTTTTACAGGTGAGGAAACTGAGACTGAGAGGGGAGCTGAATTGCTCAGGGTCACATAGATAGTAAGTATCTAAGGCAAGATTTGAATTCAGATCTTGACACCAAGTCTAGTATTTTATCCATTATACCACTAACAATCTCTGAATTTGGATTCATCCCACTTGAATTGAAAACCTGACTCTGCTACTTATTCCCTATTTAACTTTGGTCAAGTCCATTAGCTTCTCTGTGACTCAGTTTCTTATTCTATAAAATGAAGGGGATTGGACAAGAAGGTCTCTGAAGTATCTCCCAGTTCATAATCTGTGATCCTAAGACTCTTCCAATCTGGGTTTGTTTCTTCTTCTGTCAAATGAAAGATTTGGACTAGATGATTGATAGTCTCTAAGGTTCCTCCCACCTCTATATCTCTATTCACAAGATTCCTACATGTACATTGTCAAGGAAAGAAAATTGGGGTTTGGAATCAGAGGACCTGAGTAAAATCTTGACTCTGTTGCTTACCAAATGTATGACCCAGGGCAATTCTCTTTTCCTTTCTGGATCTCAGTTTCCTCACCTGTAAAATTAGGATGTCACATCAGGTGATACCTCCGGTCTCTCTTGTCCCTACCATCCACCTATGCATTTTTGACACTAAGAAATAATTTCACATCACTGTATCCCGGGGGAAAAAAAGATGGCTCATCAACATTCATGGCTCACTCGTCCCCCCCCCCATTCAAGTAACACAAAATGTCAATGTTCTGTGGGGTCCTGTTTGTGACATGTTGGGTTAGATGAGTTCTTGCCCAGCTTTCTAAATGGAGAACTCAAGCAAAAGAAACAGCCCTCCTCTCTTCTTTGTCCCTCCTAAGGAAGGTAGTTGTATGAGTTCATCATTGGCTTATCTGAAGGATGGCAAGTGATCTTCTTAACTCTCCCCCAGCCACAGGTGGCAAGAGGCAGACATGCCCCTTAGCTGCCAACAGATGCGACTAAATGCTCAAATTAGATCCCCCTTCGCTCGGGAACGATAAAAATGACCCTGTGGAGGAAATTACACTGTGAGGCAAAAATGGAAAATACTCTGCTGATGCACAACAATGTAGGAGGGACAGATACAAATTGTTCCAATCACAGCATGGTGGAAGACTAATGAACAATGGGCTCGGGAAAGGAATGGGGAGAAAATAGCAAATTGCCGTTTGAATGAACTCGGGGCCCAATGGCCTGCGTCAGAGATTGATTATTTGTCATTTCAGAGGAAATGTCCTTTAAAGGAAAGGGACTTGGTCGGGCCGGCTCTGCTGTGCTGCAGTGGAGTGGAATGGCCTGCTCTAGGTGGGTTGGTATCTTCATTAATTTTCATTGGCTGGTTTTCCAATACACTGTTCTAATTAGTTATTTCCTTTCCCCAAATCATAATTAGAAGCAGTAGAAAGGAGGACCAGATTCCAATCATAGCTCTGATGCCTATGTGACCTTGAACACATCACTTTACTTCCTTGGGTCTCAGTTTCCTCCTCTGTAAAATGAATGGCATGTCCTCTGAGGTCTCTTTCCGCTCTTGAGTCTTTGTGTGACTCTGGGCAAGTTATTTTCTCTCTCTGATCTTAGCTTCTTCATGGATAAATTAGGAGATTGAGGTCCCTTCCAATTCTGAATCTAATCTGAGAATAGGAAGTCTTCTCTGAGTTCATTTCCTATGACCTCTACGGTATCCTTGATGAGACCTCCAGGCATGGAAAATCCACTATTCAGTTATTTCATTTTGTGTCTGACTCTTAGTGACCCCCTTTAGAATTTTCTTGCTAAAACACAGGAGCAGGTTTCCATTTCCTTCTCTAGCTCATTTTCCAGATGAGGAAACTGAAACAAACAGGGTAAAATGACTTGGCCAGAGTTCCACAGCTAGTGTCTGAGGTCAAATTTGAACTCGGGTCCTCCTTACTACCATGCTCATATTCTCTACTAATTGGCCCAGAAAATCCACGCCTCCCCAGATAAGCTTTTGTATTTATAGCATGTAGGCACAAGAACTGTCTCTACTTTGTTTCCCTTTTCCCTAGCTTTAGGTGAGACATGGGAGTCCCAGGTTATAGTGTTGCCCCGGTTGTGATGCCAACAAGAAAAATGTTACTTTCTTGGAAGACTGAGGGCCAAGGATATATGACAGAAAACACTGAATAGAATGACTGGGACCCAAAGGTCGGTTGGGATGGAGAAAGATGTAAGAATGGAAGAGAACAAGAAGATAGGAGGGAATAGCCCTGCCACATGATGACATTCACTTGAGGGCACAAAGGCCTTACTAAAGGAAATAGCATGACGCTAGAAGATTCAGGCAGTCTAGTAGTAACCAAACTGAAAAAGACCCATGGTAACTAGAGAAATAGTGGCAGCAGTTGATGGGATAGGAGAGACAGGAAGAATAGCAGGGATGGAGCAGGCAGGAGTGCAGAACTGATATTTGAAAAATCAATGAAAGAAAAAAGATTAGCAAATGCCACAGGACCAGCCATTGCAGGGTGTTCAGGCTATTGGGACTTTCCCTGCTGAACCATTCTGGGAGGAACAAAAGGTTGAACCAAATAGCCCTCATTGGGGCTGGGATCACTAAACACACTTTCTATGAGAGACTAGAATTTTAGCCCCTCCTGTGTCTTATACATTCTTTGTTCTTCAAATAATGATCCTATGTATAGAACTTTTGAAAATCTTGCATTCTTTACACAGAAATGGATGGCCAGAAGTTTCAAGTTTACATGAAGCAAAATGATATCCTTTTATCCAGCTAGAGATGCTGGTTGAAGACTCCAGACTAAGGCAATCCAATTCAATAAACTTTCATTAGGTCCCTACTAGGTACAAGGTCCCCAGACAGTGGGGACAAAAAAAGACAAAATAAAAATAGTCATTGAATGAGATGAAATCTTGAAAATTCTCAAAACAGAAGCCAGGAGAAAAGGCAAGGTTGGAGCCTGGCTTTCTATCCATTTGTATCACCACAATTTAGCACAGAGTTTTGTAAGTAGTAAGTGCTTAACAAATTTGATCTTGGAATTACACATTTGGGGACAGTTCTAATTGTTGGGAAGCTTTTCCTTACATAGACTTAAAACCTATTTCTTGGCAAATTTTACCCTTTGTCCCTCTTTATGCCTTCTAAAACCAAGAAAATTCTATTCCCTTTTTTTTCCAAATGGAAGCCTTTTAAGTATTTGAGAGCAGTAATCAAGTTTCCCCCAAATCTTCTCTAGGCTTAATCTCTTCACTTCTTTCAAAAAAAAAATCTTTGTGTGATGTAGTCTCCAATGTGTTCACCTGATTGCTGGAACTGCTCTCTTTAGGCTAATGTTCTGTCTAAACCATGGTCACCAAAAGTACACCTAATAACCCACAGATACTGTCCCAGGGAAGAGGCAGTAAGGTTATTGCTGCACTTTAAAAAAAACAACACAGTGGAAAAACTAAGTATTTGACAAAAACAGCTGGGAAAACTGAAAAAATCAGTTCATTATAATTATGGCAGAAACTAGGGATATAAACCAACATCTCACACCCTATACCAAGATAAGGGTATATAATTTAGACATAAAAGGTGATATTATAAGCCAGTTAGGAGAACATGGAATCGTTTGTCAGATATTTGGGAAGAGGAGAAGTTTATGGCCAAAGAAAAGATAGAGAACATTAAAAAATCCAAAATAAATCATTTTGATTAAATTGAAAAGTTTTGCGCAAACAAAACCAATGCAACCAAGATTAGAAGGACAGCAGAAAGTTAGGAAACAATTTCTACAGCCAGTGTTTCTGATAAAGGGTTCATTTCTAAAATATATAGAGAACTGAGTCAAATTTATAAGAATGTAAGTCATTTCCAATTGAAAAATGGTCAAAGGATGTGAACAGGCAATTTTCAGATGAAGAAATTAAATCCATCTATAGTCATATGAAAAAAATGATCTAAGTCACTATTAATTAGAGAAATTCAAATTAAAACAACTCTGTGTTACCACCTTATACATATCAAATTGACTAATGTGACAGAAAAGGGAAATAAATATTAGAGAGTATGTGAGAAAAGTGGAACACTAATGCACTGTTGGAGTTATGAACTATCCAACCATTCTAAAGAGCAGTTTGGAACTATACTTAATGGGCTATAAAACTGTGCATACCCTTTGATCCAACATTACCAGTACTAAGTCTATCTCCCAAAGAGATCATAAAAAGGGGGAGAAGGCCCCACATGTACAAGAATATTCATAGCAGTTCTTTTTGTGGTGGCAAAGAATTGGAAATTGAGGGGATGGTTTCTCTCAATTGGGGAATGGCAGAACAAGCTGCTGTATGTGAATATAATGGAATACTATTGTTCTAAAAGAAACGAGCAGCTGTGTGGCCTTGGGCAAGCCGCTTAACCCCACTGCCTTGCAAAAAGAAAGAAAGAAAGAAGTAGGTGGATTTCAGAAAAACCTGGAAAGACTTACATAAACTGATGTTGAGTGAAGTGAGCAGAACCAGGAAACATTGTACACATAACAGTAACATTGTGCGATGATCACCTATGATAGGCTTAGCTCTTTTCAGCTATACAATGATCAAAGACAATTCTAAAAGACTTGTGATAGAAAATGCCATCTATATCCAGAGAAAGAACTATAGGCTGAATGACGATCAAAGTATATTGTTTTCACTTTTTAAAATTGGTTTTGTGATTTTTTTTCTTCTTATGGTCTTTCCCTTTTGTTCTTATTCTTCTTTCACAGCATGACTAACATCAAAAATATGTGTAACGTGATTGTACATGTATAACCTATAACAAATTACTTGCTGTCTTGGAGTCGAGGGAAAGAAGGGTGAGAAGGAGAAAGCTTTACAAAAATGTTTGAAATTATCTTTACATATATTTGGAAAAAATAAAATTTAAAAGCCTACTTTGGCTCTCTGAGCACAGTCTATGATTGCATCAGATTTTTCAATCATTCCAGGAATTAGGGTTAAAAACAAAGATATCAGGTAAGGCATGGTTGCTGCCTTCATGAAGTTTCTATTCTAAATTTAGGAGGTGCACAAAAACAGATAATGATAATGCACAGTGTTACATGATAAGTGTATTAATTGTTATTGTTTAGTTGTTTCAATTATGTCCAACTCTTCATGACCCCATTTGGAATTTTCTTGGTAAAGATACTGGAGTAGTTTACCATTTCCCTTTCCAGGTCATTTTCTACAAGAGGAGAAACTAAGGCAAACAAGGTGAAATGGTTTACCCAGGGTCACACAGCTGTAAATGATTGAGTTCAGATTTGAACTTAGGCAGTTCAGTGCAGGCCCAGAGCTCTAGCCACTGAAGTGCCACCCAGCTGAGGTGAACAAATAGACTTTGTGAGATCTGGAGGGAGAAGGTTATTCCTAATTAAGGGAAACAGGAAAAGCTTGATGGAAGGGGTGGTATATGAATTGTACTTTAAAGGTTGGACAGGAACTGAAGAGGACTGAGGATATTCCAGACACAGGGAGCAAGGTGAAGAGAGGCACAGATATATGAGGAAAGGGCATATTATAGGGGTAGAGAGTAGGTCGATTTCACGAGAAGGTCAAGCACATGGAGGGGAATTGTCATAGAAGAAAGGAAAAGTGTGATTGTGCAAGGTTGTGAAGGGCCTAAAATACTTGGCATAGAATCCCAGAATTTTAAAGCTGGGCTTCAAGACCAAACTTTTACATGAACAATAATCCCATCTGCAATTTAACCAACAAGTGGACTCATTCAGGCTTTACCAGAAGGAATCCAAAACCTACATCTGCCAACTTCTGCCCTTTGCTCCTGGTTCTACCTTCTAGGTCCAAGCAGAATAAACCAAATCCTTTCTTCATAGGACACCTTGAAGACAGCTATCAAATCATCCCTAAATCTTTTCTCCTCCAGGCTAAACCTCCCTAATTCTTTCTTTTTCCCCCCTAATTCCTTCAATGCATCATCATAGAACATGATCCCAATGTCCTTTCTAGTTACCTTTCTCTGGATGTCCTCCAGTTTATCAATGACCCCCCCCCCTAAATTGTGACACCTAAGACTGAATTCAGGACACCAGATGTGACCCAATGCCTCCATAATCCTCCACACTTTGCAGGGGGAGGGGTTCGTGGGCATAAGGGGCCTTCTCTAGACTTTAAGGTCTTTGAGCAATGAAAGATTAATTGCCTTGCCCAGGGCCACACAACCATTACACGGGAGAGACTGGGTTTGACCCCACATTGTCCTGACTTTGAGGTCAACCCGCCATCCATCACACCATGCTGCCTTGCTCTCCCAGACACTATACTTCTTAATACTACTCAGGATTGCATTACCCTGAACTTTACTCAGTTGACCTTAGGGAGCCATTGAAAGGTCTATAGTACCAAAGGGTGAGTGAGACCATCAGATTTATGTGAAAGAAAGGTTATTTGGCAGCAGTGTGAAGAATGAATTGGATTCATTATCTCCAATAATGCTACAACCAAAATCGGCAGAGCATTTACTTTGGGGCATTGAAAAACCAAGCTTTTCTTGTTGTCAATTTCAGAAAAGCATATGAAAATTTGTGTTTCATCTGCTTGGGGGTTTTCTTCGCCTTTTCTTTCACTGTGCTTTCCAGCGGGTGGCTTCCCTCCTGTAGATATTTACAAAATATTTCTTCGACCAGGGCCATAGGACTTGGGGACTAGCTGAAATCCATCCATTCATTACTTCTAAGGCATCCAAGGAGAGTGGAGGTAGCATGTTGATGATTCTCTTGAGCCTGCTATTGTTTAAGATTTTCCAAAGTTGTAGAGGACCCTTTGCATGCTGAGACTCTTCCCTGCCACCTATTTGGATCAAATCAGTGAAGCGAAGAGGGACCGTTGTCGCAAACTGATGGAATTCTCGATCAGTATTAGATTGGTCAGTTTAATTCTCCTACACTATGGATTGTGATAATCTGATCAGACAAGCTGATCAGTGGGATGTTTGGGGATGGGATCAAAGATTATAAGAAAGGACTTCAGGGGACTGACTTCTAGAAGGAATCCTTTTTGTGCATAAGTTGGATTTGAGGGTTGCGAAGTTCCCTTTCAAATCTTAAAATCTGTGCTTTTATTATTCTATGACTTACAGTGACAGCAAGAGTAAGGCTATTTACAAGAAAAGTATCAATCTTATGATCCTTAGAGAGTGAGTACTGTCTGCCATTTTGGATAAGGACAACCATAATGGTTCTATAGTTTATCCTGGACCCCAGTTTCCAGATTCTGGAATACACAGTGATCCCCATCACTCTGGGGATAGGAGCAAACAAGTTTAGAGCCTGCTCTTTCCTTGAAAAGCAATGATACCCTTGGCTCACTGTTCAATGAGTTCAGCTAGTTCCCACAAGGTGAAGTAGGGCTGAGTCTGTGACCTTTCTAGGCCCACACTGTTATAATTGCTTCCAGATGACAGATTCCTTGGTTTGACATTGTTGGTAGCATCTACACAAAGGAGGGGAGAGGGTATCTGGGGGAGAGTTGATTCCTGGGAAACAGAAACTTAAATGGAAAAGCAACACTTTCAGCATGTGATACATAATATATATCATTTAAGAGGTAAATTGAGTCAATACAGGAATTGAGCCTTTTGATTAGAAGGTCAAGAATACAAACGTTGTCTTCCAAGGGGGCAATTAACAGGTCTTATGGGAGATAGTGTGTATTACCAAGAGAACAGGTGTGGTTCAAGTCATGATCCAAGAGGGCAACATGCCAGGGTCAATTCAAAAAGTGAGTATTCAGAGTAAACCAATTCACAGGGCTATGGAAGACAGACTATACTCTGTTGTTATCAGCACCAGAATGGGGGGGGGGAAGACATTTGTGAAAGGTAGCTCATCTCAGGCAAAGCCTGCCAGAGACAATGGTTTAAGGCAGCAATATGCTTCCCACATGCTACCTGCCCCCAACACCACCATTTAGCTACAGCTGTATTATGAGCCAGGAAATATCCATTTGTGAAGTAACAGCTAACCAGTCAATCAGTAAGCATTCATTAAGTGCCTCTTATATGCTAGGTGCTACAGATACAGACATAATTGAAACTGTCCCTGCCCTCCAGAAGCTTATGTTTTTGTCTGGGGAAAACATTATTTTTACATATGAGCAGAGACAAAAATATATGCAAGGTAAATCATGGACAAGAATTCTCCTTATTATTTTGTTGGTATAGAAAACTTCCAGATGAGGAAATTCCTCTTTTTAAACACTTTGTATTCTTAGGGTTACCTAGTGCTCTGAGAGGCTAAGGACCTCACCAGAGCCACACAGGAAGAATGTGTCAGGAGATAGGGATTGTTTTGGCTCCAAGGCTGGTTCTCTATTCACTAGGGCAAAGGCATTTTACAAGGTCATTTTGAGGATGATGGGGGGGGCACCAAGAGCTTGAGATCAGGAAAAACCTCAAATGGGAGGTGATGGTTTACCTGAACTTTAAAGGAAACTAGGGATTCAAGGAGGTAGAGGTGAGAAGGAAATGCATCTGAGGCATTGAGAAGACTTGAAGATGAGAGAATATCATCTGTAAGGAACAGCAAGAAGGTGAGTGGATAAAGCACCAAGTCTGAAGCTAGTAATCCTGTAATTGAATTCCAATTGAATAAGTCATTATACTCCTTTATGCAGCAGTTTCTCCATCAAGGAGGGGTGAAGCAGATGTTCCCTAAGATGTCTTCAAGTTCCAGCATTCAATGAATGCTCACTTTTGTAAATGAATGGGTCATAAATGATTCATATGCATTCAAATGAGCCTCTTTTGTGCCTCAGTTTACTTTTATTTCTCATAAAACATGACCAGAATGAGAGTTCTGAGTTTTCTCAAACAAGATTAGCTTAGAGATCAAGCTTGAGGTAGTTGAAATATTCGCACAGGAGAGAGAATCGTATCCATAAGACTGAGGACTCCTACAGCATCCAGATATCACCAGAAGTCCTGTTTTTTTTTTATCAAATCAGGTCAAGTGGTGAAACAGTTATGGAAAAGGCAGTGAGAAGGATTTCTTTGCACAACACTCCCCTCACTATAATAAATATAACGTGCAAGTCATATCATCATAAACATGATGGCATAAACATAAACATGATGTCCTCTTTGATCATGAAAGACAACTACTATCTGCCACAAGTATCTTCTCCGATGAGTGTTCTAAGACTAGATGTATTTCCACAGAGAGAAAACCTGTAGTATTGGGAATGCTCTCATAGTTCTCCAACCACAAATATCTTGTCTTCTGAGCATTATGTATATGCACTGCATTTTTTTTTCTCACATATCCCTTTGCAAACACACACAGGATTCTAAGGGATGGGTCAGGAAGAGAGGGCAACATCTGTTGCAGATCAGTGGAATCTAACATTTCTATGTGTTCAAGGAGGATTTAGCAGAATTGAAGACTGGAGAGAGCAACTTTAGTGAATGAGAAGCCAGATTTCAAAGAATTGGGTTGGTGTTCACTCATTTTCAGTTGTGTCTCAATCTGTGACTCTTTGGGGGATTTTCCCGGCTTTACTTCCCCCTGCCTCTTCCCTACCTGTTAGAGCTGGAAGAGATCCAAGAGACCAACAAGTGCGGCTCCCTCACTCTAAAGACGAAGAAAATAAGGCCTAGATAAGTGAAGTAATTTGCCCAAAGTCAGACTCATCAAAGGGAAAAGAAGAACCAGAATTTGAACTGACTCCAAATCCTTTTCACTGGCCTCTCTTCACAGCACCACATCACTTTCTTCATTGGCTCATTGGGTGTATGCTTCCCAGTGGTGTAAGGTATCCTCCAAGACTCCGTTTTAGGGAAGTTAGGTGGTCCTGGAGTGGAACACCGGACCTGGTGTTAGGAAGACCCAAATTCAGATCCAGCCTCACACATTTACTAGCTCTATGACCCTAGGCAAGTTGGTTGTTCCTATTTGCCTCAGTTTCTCAGTCTATAAAATGAGCTGGAGAAGGAAATGGCAGTGGAATCATGAAGAATCAGAAACAATGGAGAAATGACTGAACAATACCAAAAGCTCTGTTTTAGTGCCTCCTTCTCTCCTGGCAATTCTACCTTCACCATCCCTTTTCCATATGTCCCTTCCTCTTCATCTTTTGCTGTTGCATCCCCATTTCCTACTCTTATTAATTCTGGTCTGAACTGTTTTTTTCAGTAGCTTCCTAATTGGCTTCTAGTCTATGGCTGTTGATGGTTTACATATTACAAGTGGTATTAAAACCATCATCCAAGATACATGTGACTAAAAGGAAGGGTGACTGGTCATGATGTAAGTGGGGAGAAAAACAGATGGCCTCCCTCAGTGTTGTATTGAGATTCAAAAGATATTCAAGAGAAGCAGAGGGAAGTCTCTGGCACATTGGATAGCTCCTTCAACAAAGTTTTTGGAATGCCACACAGGGAAATCACACAGGATGCAAAGGCATGGTGGGGGGGGCAGTCTTGATTTGTAGCAGTAGAGGGAACATTCACATTGATCACATCATGGATCTGTCATCATTTCAAAGTAGAAGTTATTGTACAGAAAGACCATTTACTTTCCTCTCATAATGCTTTCTAGGTCTGAATAACTAGACTTTCTGCCCCCCTCATACATATGAATCTCCCGAAAGTGATCCCAAATTCAACTTACTTTGGATTAGAATCCCCTCAAAATCATAGGTGTCAAGACCTTACTCATATTTTTTCTTTTGTTCTGCCAACCAGAAAACACATTGATTTGAAGTACATGGTGTGACAAAGTGATAAGAAGATAAGAAAGGTTTTCCTCTAACATTACAGGGATATATTCTTCCATAGACTGCTGTATCTCAAGTGTGGAAAGACATGCATTCAGAGAACCTATGTGACCAGTGAACATACATGGCAGAGTACACGTGCAGATGGTGATGTGGAGGGCAAAAGAATTGATACAAGGACATTCTCAAGGTCTCTCCAAAAATCTTTGGTATCAATTGTGAGGCAGTGCAGACACTGGCACAGGACTACCCAACATGTTGTGCCCACATCAAAGAAGGTGCTGTGCTCTGTGAGCAAAGCAGAATTGCAGAAGCTCAAAAGAAACATGAGATGCTCAAATCTAGAGCCATTTCCACTTCAAATGTTCTTGTGGAGTATTTGTGCCTGCCCTATGGAAGAGCTTTCCAAGCTCATAGTGGTCTGATCAGCCACAGTTGCACACACGTGTCCTTGGCCCCAACATAGTGACATTATTTTGGTCCTCTTTGAGCACAAAGGACAAGCAACAGCAATAACCAAGTCCATCCAAAAAACATGAGTGGCATGGGGCACACATCCATTATGTTCTTCTAAGAGGTAAAGATGACATTATGGGACATACTATTCAAGCAGCTCAGGAAAAAGGACAGTTGTAGCCAACTGCATAACTCCTACAGATTAAGGATGAATCAATCGGTGGCCATCTCCTCCAAGAAACAGTGTAAGGCAAGGAAGCACCTCCTGCTGCGCAGCCCCAACTGACTCACAAACTCCTTTAATTTCTTGAATTCCCTAGGTTTTCACTAAGAATAAAAACAAAAAACACTCATTTCTCAGTGGCCCGGGTTCATAAAAAAGAAAACCAAAACAGAAGCAGATTTGAGGCTTGCTTAGGTAACCACACGTTTTCGCTGTTGGGTGCTTCAGTTATAGCCACTGTTGGTGAAAGGTAGGAGGAAAATCATCTCTCCCACCCACTGGGATCCATGGAAGAATTGGCAGTGTCCTAAGTGACACATAAGAGATAGTGAAGCCTCCCTACAGTGGGCTATGAAGGGGAGTCAATCCTCCATGATGTTCAGATTGATTGTATCAATCTTCTTTGAAAAAAACCCCAGGTTCAAGGACACTTGGGGGCCAATTAGGAACTGTTGCCTCATTCCACAATCAATATTCTTCAGTATTGAGCCAGGACACATGTCTAACTCCATAGGAAATTCCCTAGTCCAACAAATCAAAGAAGTCACCCTGATTATTTCGTTCTTCAAATGTGAAAATCAAAGGTTATTAGGGGATCAGAATCTGGGAATTGGGGGGTCTTCCCTGGAGGAGATGGCCTAGACTTTGAAGGCTAAGTAGAAATTGGTCAGGCAGAGTAAAATGGCATTTTTAGATTGATAATGTGTTTGGTGGATGGTTTTGTTCAAATCTGGCTGCCTGTCTCTGAAAGAACAATTGTCATCTTGTCCCCTGCAAGATCCCCTCAGGAGTTCTTCAGTTTAAAGACAGACATGAGTGGGAGGGAGAAAGAAAGACAAATTATCTCTGATGTCCCAAGCCCAAGATAGGATGCAGTATGATACAGCTTTTTTTTCATTCGTTACTTGCGTGAAAGTCACTTCAACTCTCTGAACCTCAATTTCCTCAGTTGTAAAATGAGGGTTTTGGACTAGATGACCTCTAAGGTCCCTTTTAGTGCTAAATCTATGATCCTCTAAGTCAAGGCTCAGAAGTCATAAGTGGAGGGTAAATCAGGAGGTTTTTATGGCTCCAAGTTGGCCTGGTATCTGGCGCCTAGCTTGCCCTGGGATCTGAAAGACCTGGCTGTAAGTTCTGTCTCTGACACCTGCTGGCTGGGTGATCCCTGGCGAGACAACCTCTCAGTGTTCTAAGTACGATAGGACTGCATTTCTGACATATGGGAGGGGGTTTCCACACTAGGAGTTCCCTAAAGCAATGGCATTACAATTTTGATTTAAAAAATTAAGATAGTATAGAGGAGAACTAAATTTCCCCCATTCCCCAAACAGTGGGGGATTGAGTAATGGGGAAACAAATCTTTTACCTTCTTAGACTTAAGGATCTCAGAAGGGACCTTGGAGATTAGCGATTCCATCAGAAAGCAAATATTTTGAACTAAGACTTTTCACTTTGGTCCTCCTAACTTCAAGTACTCAACACAAGTTCTGGGAAGAATTCTTGGGATTCAGTCATTTTAGTCCTGCCCAGCCAGCTCTTCATAACCCCATTTGAGTTTTTTCTTGAAAAAGATACTGGAATGGTTTGCCATTTCCTTCTCCAGCTCAGGAAACTGAGTCAAATGGGATGAAGTGACTTGTACAGATAGTTAAGTGTCTGAGGACAGATTCAAACTCAGGTCTTTCTGACTCCAGGCCTGGCACTTTATCTACTGTGCCACCTAGTTGTCATGCCTGGAAAACAGTAGAGGCTTAATGAATACCTAGGGGAAGCTAGGTGGCACAATGGATAGAACATCAGACTTGGTACAAGGAAAACTCCTCTTCATGAGTTCAAATCTGACCTCAGACACTCACTAGCTATGTGACCCTGGCCAAGTCATTTCAGCCTGTTTGCCTCAGTTTTCTCATCTGTAAAATGTGCTGTGTATGAAAATGACAAACCACTTCAATTTCTTTGCCAAGAAAATCCCAAATGGGAAGAGTCATACATGACTGAATAACAAAAAAAAAATGAATACCAGATTGATTAATTGATCATCAAAAGCCATTTTTAAATAGAGAAAGACATCAAAGACCAGAGAGTTTAGGTAATTTGACTAACCAGTGGGAGAGCTGAAATTAGAATCCAGGTCTTTTGACTGGCACCCCAGTGTTTTCCCTTGCGTGATATAAAGTAGGGCTTTAGAACTGGGGCTCCCCAGTCTTTGTGAACCTTGATGGTGCCAGCCAATCCCACCCTGGAATCCATTAGTGGGGCAGAAAAGCCACATCTCCAACAACCCTTGAGAGAGTTTTGCCTTGATCTACCTAATGCTTCACTGACTGGACTGGTTTTTGCTGGCTTGTTTTGTTGTCATGCTCACACACAGCCTCCCTGTTCTAGTAGGTTCTTTGGGTGGCACAGGGAAGGTTTGTCTGCCAGGCTAATTCCTTCCCACGCTTCTGAGTCACCGGGTCACAGGGAAGCAAGTATAGAGGATGCCAGACACTGCCACCCCCTGTCAGCCCAGCAGGAAATACACCCTGGGAAATCACTCCATCAAACCTCATCCTCAAGAAAAAAAAATGAGAACATAATGAGGTCACAATTACAACAACTTAGTAGAAAAAACAGCAGCCAAAAATAAAAATATAAAATAAAATGTAAAAAAAAGCAACACCCACAGAGCATATGCACTTAATATAGTGGCATTTCTAAGGCCAAGCAATGGTTACATTGCAGACACAATCCAGGAATGGAGTCAGCCACAATGGGGCACCACAAAGAGCCTTTGGGAACAGCCAGTTACTGGCTGCCTAAACCTCAGTAAATAACAAACAGAAACAGCACCCAGAAGGGGGTTAGCTGGTTTTCACCTCCACTGACATGGCTTTCAATTTCCATCACATGCCCACCCTTTGGTCAAGCCATGAGTCAACCCAACTCTAAACAATCTGGAGGAAGGTCATCATCTCTCTACTGGAGATCTACATTGTGCCACTACCCTGTAGGCCTTGCAGAAGACAGATCAAAATAGACTCAGTGAAGGTTGGAACAGAGCTCCAGAGAAATTCCAAGATTCTTTGCCAGAGATACAGTCATGGTACCTCTAGCCTGTTGCTTTCCAAGTCAAATGTCAGACTGTGTGTTCCCTGGTGAAGCAATGCTATCTTAGTCACATTTGGTATTCCAAATCATCAACTTGGCCTCATCTTGCTATTTTCTCTGCATGTCTACAAAGCCCAAGGAGAACAGCAAATGGTGTTGTGGAGCCAACCCACGGATGCGGACATTTTACGGGGTGTCACACACTGAAGTCTAATCGTTTCCAGGATTCAACAGAATCCAGATGGATAGTGGTGATAAATTACAAAGAAAACATTTCTGAGTGCTGGCCCCCCTCTCAGCCTCCACCCCCTCCCCTGAAAGGTAGTAAGAAATAAATAGGCTGCTGTAAAAAATAACATTGCTTCCTGAAAATGAAATGAGTACTGAAAACCCAGACACAGAAAACCACCATGCATGGTCTGACAAAAAGAACCCAGAATACAAAGGAACGGGGTTTTTTTTTTGGGGGGGGGTATGTAAATAAAAGCACCAAACCATTAATATTTTAGGTATCTGAGGTGAGTGAAAGCTCTACCTATCCATGTACCGCACCAGATAGCTTCTTATAAAAATCAGAGAATGTCAAAGCTAGAGGCATCTTTAGACCAGAGAAAAGAAAATGTTAGATCTGGGAAAGACCATTATCATCACATACATGTATATAGTCCTTTAAGAGTTCCAAAATGCTTTATATATATTCTCTTATTTGATTTTCTTAGCAACCTTGAGAGGTTGCAACTATTATCCATATTGTACAAATAAAGAAAAGGAAACTGCAAGAGATTAAGTGATTTTTCCATGACTAGTAATTATCTGAGGCATGATTTAGACATAGAACCATAGAATGACAGAGCTGGAAGAGACCTTTGAACCCAAGATGTAAGACCTGGGAAGTTCTTTAGAATATAAGAGGACAGAGTTTAAGGACTAGGAATGACCCCCATCTATATCTACTTGGCTTGGCCTAGCTACTCTTTTGTCCTCATCTCTGTTAGTACTATTCCCATTTCCTCTTTTTTTTTTAGGTTTTTGCAAGGCAAATGGGGTTAAGTGGCTTGCCCAAGGCCACACAGCTAAGTAATTATTAAGTATTTGAACCCAGGTACTCCTGACTCCAAGGCCTGTGCTTTATCCACTATGCCACCTAGCCGCCCCTCCCATTTCCTCTTAAAGGTTGCCATGGGGTACCTAGGTGGTGCAGTGGAGAGAGCACTCACCTTGGAATCAGGAGGATGGCAATTATGTGACCTTGGGCAAGTCCCTTAACCCTGATTGCCTTCCTTCCAGAGTCATCTCTAGTTGTCCTGATTCAGAGCTGGCCACTGGACCCAGATGACTCTGGAGGAAAAAGTGAGGCTGATGACAGCACAGCCTGCCCTCACTCAAATCCAATTCACCTGCTTGTCATGACACCACCTCCCTGATATCACAGTCTTCTTCAAGGATGAAGGACAAAACATCATCATCATCATCATCATCATCCTCTGAGATATTAGCACAGTGACTCCACAGTTGTTTAGAAAGTAGAAGATGGAATCAAAAGTTCATTATCAACACACTGACAACTCTAATTTTGGCAAAATGTTTCTTTCTAATTTCAACTTTAAAAACTTTTTTGATGACCTGGTTTAATTGCCTCTCATGACAACCTTTCCTCAAACTCTTATCCTTCCCTTACTCATCAATGACAGCAATCACAATTTTCAACCAATCCTCTCCTTAGAGTTTTACAGAGTCCCTTGTATTTTAAAACCTTGTTACTCCTAGCTTTCATGCCTCTTCCCTCAGGAAGGAAATCAAGTATTTGCTTGCTGAGGCTTCTGGGCTCTTTTGGCCTCCCTGTTGTGTTTATTACTTCACATCTACTAACCTTATGGCATTGGTGCATGTTAATGTTTTTTTCCCCTTTTATCCTGTTCCTATTTATGCATTGCTCCTTTGATGTTTTGGTTTCATTGTTTGAATTGGCCACACTGAAACTGTCATAATTGTATACTCCAATTTCTCTTCTTTATCTTTTCTAATTTAGTGTTGGCTTTGACATTTCCTCTAACTAGTCAATGATTTGACTTCACATAGACAGCTGATTCAAAAATTACTCCCACATTAGTAACTGATTGCTTCCTGTCTGTTGAGATAATTTAATTTTTTGTCATGTTCCATATTCACCATGTCCAGCACTATCTGATTCACTTCTTAAAGAAAGTATTCTTGTTATATAAATGTGAGGCCTCTTCCGTTTTTTTCAAACAGAACAGTATTTTCTAAAATAGTTTGCACCATGCTCCCCTTGGTCTATCTTTTCACTGAAGTTGCTGATATTTAGCTCTATGCTGACTTAGTTTGGAGAATTTAAAGGCCTTTTCAACCTGACTCTAGCTGACCTTTGCAGGTTTAATGCACGTTTTTCTCCCCTTCACCTCATCAACTTTGCAGACAAATTGGCTTTACTTGCTGTTATCTGAACTATGTCTTCTATCTTCTGCCTATGTATGGGCTATTCTAGGTAGCAGAAATACACTCCTCACTACTGCCTTCTAGAATCTTGAGATACCGTCAAGGTTTGCCTCAAGGGACCCCTGCTATACAAGGGACCCTGCTACCCCTTTATTTAGACTCCTTGTAGCCATCACTTTCCTCCTCAAATAAACATGTCTCTTTACATGTTGTATTCTTCAATAGATTTTAAGTATCTCAAGGACCAGGATTGCTTTTCATTTTGCCTTTGTCTCCCCAGCATCTAGTGTGGTGTCCTGTATATATGGTGCTTAATAAGTGCTTGTTGAATTGGATGGAATGATTTTGGACTTTTTGTTTGTTTGTTTTTGCAAGGCAGTGGGGTTAAGTGACTTGTCCAAGGTCACACAGCTAAGTAAGTATTAAGTGTCTGAGGTCAAATTTGAACTCAGGTCCTCCTGACTCCAGGGCTGGTGCTCTGTCTACTGCGTTACCTAACTGCTCTGATTTTTATCATCTTTAATGCATTTCTCCGCTATCCCTTCATCCTTTGCAATAGGCAATGGCACATAATGCATCATTATGAGATCCTCTTGAATATTCTGCTCTTGAGCACTATCAGTATCCCCTGAAATGATGTTTCTTGTTGACTTTGGTCTCACAATGAAGCCAACTCCTTAGCATATTGTCTGGCACACTACAGACCTTGACTTGAACTCTGCCAACTCATTTGCCTTGCTAAGAGAGCCTGTGAGCCATCCTTTTCTCTATTTGGCTACAATCTTTTGATTTCATTTATAAGAAGATTGTCAGTAATGTATAACCTATATTAGATTGCTTTCTTTTGGAGGAGGAGAGTGGGAAGGGAGGGAGGGAGAAAAGTGTAAAACTCAAAACCTTGCAAAAAAAATGATTGTTGAAAATTATCGTTGCATGTAGTTGGAAAAATAAATATGTTAAAAAAGAATGTCAATAATGATATGTTTCAAACTCCCTGGTTATATGTCCAATTTGCTTATTGTTGGTAGCTGACATTTAGACAGTCTCAGATTTAGAGTAACAACAGTGAAACTAATGTTTCTAGATGGTCTAAAAGTTGTGTTTTTTTAGGATCCTACCCCCTCTCGTGGCTTCTCTACATAGCAAGGAATTACACAGGAAAGAGGACCATTTTGTATTTTTCTTTGTTTCATGAGTGGCCATGGGCAAAGGATTCATTAGCTCAAGGCCAGTCTATTTCCTGGTGATGCACTTGACTAGGCTGGTCCTCAGAAAGCAGGCACGGTCTGCTACCAGGAGCATTCTCAAAACCTTTCTAGTTTGGCAGAAAAATATCAGGGTTTGTTTCCTGTTTTTATGTTTTATCTTCCTTCATTAGAACATAAACCCCTGGAGGGTAGAGACTATCTTTCTTTTGGCTTGTATTTTCATTTCCAAGACTTTGCACATGGCCTGGTTCAGAAGAAGTGTTCTTAACTTGATTGGAGGGGTGGCTAGGTGGCGCAGTGGATAAAGCACCGGCCCTGGAGTCAGGAGTACCTGGGTTCAAATCCGGTCTCAGACACTTAATAATTACCTAGCTGTGTGGCCTTGGGCAAGCCACTTAACCCCACTGCCTTGAAAAAAAAAAACCTAAAAAAACTTAACTTGATTGGAACATGCCGGCCCAGACTTTGAGAACCCCAGTGACTTCTACGTCATGGTGAAATATTGGTTTAAAACCTTGGGAGAGAAAAGGGTGTTTAAAACATGAAAAAATGGAATGTCCAATCTGGAAAGGATGCTAAAATCTAGAATTTTAGATCTGAAATAGTCCTATAGCTTAGGATATGAAATTTTAGAACTGAAAGTGACATTAGATCATATGATATAGATAGAATGTCAAACCCAGAAGGGAATTTAGAAGATAAAATGTCAGCAGTGGAAGGAGCATAGAACATATGATGTTGAAGTTGGAAGGGACCACAAAATCTAGAATGTTACAGCTAGAATAGGATGTCACAGATGGAAAGAAGGGATCTTACAACATAAAATATCAAAGCTGGAAGGAAATTTAGACCCTAAAATAATCAAAACATAATTGAACTGGAAGGGTCCATACAGAGCATCTACATCAATTCCCCCCCTCTCTAAGAGTCAGAAGAGGCTAAGACCTAGAGAGAAGTAACATTGTCATAGACGAAAAGCTAGAGGCAAAAAACCTGCTTCGTCTTATTTCTAGCCCAGCATCCTTTTTACTACTCAAACAACTGCCTCTGTTCCATATTTCTGTGAGCCATTTTTCACTGTGCTGACCTTTTATCTCATTTCTATGTGCAAAAGACATCTAGCAACCAAACCAACAGTTGTTTTTTCCCATTTAGCTTATCTTTCTTACATCAATATCTGGATAGAGCTAAGGGCTAACAGGGTCCAGATGATATTGTGACTCACTATTACTATGTGATCACATTTCCCTCTATTAAAATGTAACAAGAGCCCTCTGAATGCCCCCTGAGAAGTTTTGCTATTTTCCAAGGTTCAATATAACATGTTTAGGGTAATAAATCTGTAAAACATGACCCAAGCTCCAACCAGCACAACACTCTCTATGCACAGATTATGTCAGAGTCACAAATCAAATAGCAAAGTATTTAATTAAGACAGAATTGCAAGACAGAAAAAAATATCTGGGCAATAGTATCATTCTTAGGGCCCTCTCCCTCACATACAAATGTATATCATCTTCTACATGTCCTTGGATAGTACATGAGGGAAAATCAGAGAAAACTAAGATAGTAATAGGAAAACTATGCTCCTGCACATAGGTAATGAAATTAAAAAAAAAAAAATCAGTTGTTCCTCTTGTCTCCTGTAAGCAAGCTCTCTGGGTTTGAGATGGAGATCTAATGCAACCCCTTAGGGCTGGCTTCATCTCAGCTCTGTCCCCACCCAATGGAAATTCTGTGTATTGCAGCCTCCGTAACCCAAATTGACTGTTTATCACCAA
The DNA here is from genome assembly GCF_037893015.1 of Macrotis lagotis. NCBI lineage: Eukaryota > Metazoa > Chordata > Mammalia > Peramelemorphia > Peramelidae > Macrotis > Macrotis lagotis. The sequence continues at coordinate 28,261,844 of NC_133666.1, forward strand.
CATCCTTTGTTCAGATTGTACCCCATGCCATCTTCAGTGGCTCTTTTATTTTTTTTAATTTTTAGACATGTTTTATTTATTTTCAGTTTTGCAATTTTCCCCTGAATCTCGCTTCCCTCCCCCCACCCCCCACAGAAGGCAGTTTGCTAGTCTTTACATCATTCCCATAGTATGGATTGATGTAAGTTGAATGTGATGAAAGAGAAATCATATCCTTATGGAAGAAACATATAGTATGAGATATAGCAAAATTACATAATAAGACATTTTTTTAAAAAATTAAAGGTAATAGTCCTTGGGCTTTGTTCAAACTCCACAATTTTTTCTCAGGATACAGATAGCATTCTCTGTCACAGACACCCCAGAATTGTGCCTGCTTGCTGCCCTGTTGGTATGAGCAAATCCATTAAGGCTGATCATCACTCCCATGTTGCTATTAGAGTGTATAATGTTCTTATGGTTCTGCTCATCTCGCTCAGCATCAATTCATGCAAATCCTTCCAGGCCTCCCTGAATTCCCATCCCTCCTGGTTTCTAATAGAACAATAGTGTTCCATCACATATGTACACCACATATGTATACCATTCCCCAAATGATAGACTTTCCCTCAGTTTCCATTTCTTTGCCACCACAAACAGGGCTGCTATGAACATTTTTGTACAGATGATGCTTTTACCCTTTTTCATCATCTCTTCAGGGTATAGATCCAGTAGTTGCTATTGGTGGATCAAAGGGTATGCCCTTTGGGTGTAAAGTGAAATCTCAGGGTTGTTTTTGAATTTGGTGTATTCTTTCAAGTGGTTGTTAATAGTTTACAATTCTTTTGAGAGCTATTTTTTAAATATTTTTGACCACTAATTGCCCTTTGGGCATAATTCCAAATTTCTCTCCAGAAAGGTTGGATGAGTTCACAGCTCCACCAACAATGTATTAGTGTCCCAGATTTCCCACATCCTTTCCAACATTGATCATTGTCTTTTCTAGTCATATTGGCCAATCTGAGAGGTATGAGTTTGTACCTCAGAGATGTTTTAATTTGCATTTCTCTAATAAATAGTGATTTAGAGCAATTTTTCATATGATTATGGATAGCTTTGATTTCTTCATCTGTAAATTGCCTTTGCATATCCTTTGACCATTTGTCTATTGGGGAATGGCTTGTGTTTTTTTTAAGTTTGACTCAGTTCTCTGTATATTTTAGAGATGAGTCCTTTGCCAGAAACACTAGACGTAAATTCAGTGACTCTTTTAGAAACCTTTAAAATCCATCACAATCTGGCTCTCACTTACCTTTCCAGTCAGATTATTCCCTTTCAGGTACTCTGCATTACAGTGAAATTGACCTGCTGGTTTGTTGTGGCTACACAACATTAGCTCTTTTGCTTCCGTACATCTGACAAGGCCACCCCCTCATGAATAAAATACATCTCTTTTTCTCTTCCTCTTAAAAGCTCTAGGGGCGGCTAGGTGGCACAGTGCATAGAGTGCTGGTCCTGGAGTCAGGAGTAACTGAGTTCAAATCCAGCATCAGGCACTTAATAATTACCTAGCTGTGTGGCCTTGGGCAAGCCACTTAACCCCATTTGCCTTGGAAAAACCTAAAAAAAAAATATACTACTCTTAAAAGCTCTAACTTCCTGCAAAGCACTGGTTAGATGCTAGCTTCTTCTACAGACAAGACCTTTCCTTACCCCTTAGTTATAAGGTCTTTCCTCCCTTGAAATTACTCTGCATAACTTTGCATATTCTTTGTATTTACTTAATTGTGTATATGCAATATATCCATGCATATACATATATGTATATGTATGTTATATTCCCCCCAATAGAATATAAGGTCTTTAGGGGTAGAGACTGTTTAATTTTTCTACTTGTATTTCTAGCATATCACACATTGACTGTCCCATAGGAGACGCTTAATAAACATTTGATTGAATTGAACTAAATCGAATCCCATTGCTCTAGCTTGAATTTCCACACACAGGAAGCTGAAGAATTCTTTAGAAAATATGCCCAGTTTTCTCTCCATAGGGCTCTCCACCTACTTAATTCCATTTCTCCTTTCTAGTTCATACCTCCTAGTGTACTCCTTTGCCCAAGCACAACTCCCATGAGATTCTGATTCTTTGAACCCTTCTCCAAATAACATAAGTTCCCTTACCTCTTCACTGTGGGCCCTGAAAGTCATTTCAGACAGTTCCATTTTGGACAAAAGCAATCCTTGATCACATTACAAAAATAACACATGTTCCCTTTTCTCTCCATTGTGGACACTGAAAGTCATTCCAGAAAGTTCCATTATGGACAAAAAAAAAATTCTTGATCAAATTACAAAAATATAGTCTATCCATACTGGTATCCCTAACTGCCTCATGAAGGGAAACTTGGGGTCTAGAAGGGTGTGTCAGTGGAGTACAAATTTTAGAAAATTCTAGAAAACTGGAAAGACTTTAATAGCATGTCTCCTGATCATCTTTTTTTTTCTTTTTAAAGATTGCATTTATTTTGAGTTTTACAATTTTTCCCCTAATCTTACTTCCCTCCCCCACCCCCACAGAAGGCAATTTGCTAGTCTTTACATTGTTTCCATGGTATACATTGATCTAAATTGAATGTGATGAGAGAGAAATCATATCCTTAAGGAAGAAAAATAAAATATAAGAGATAGCACGATTACATAATAAGATATCAGGATTTTTTCCTAAATTAAAGATAATAGTCCTTGGTCTTTGTTCAAACTCCCCAGTTCTTTCTCTGGATACAGATGGCATTCTCCATCACAGATAGCCCCAAATTGTCCCTGATTGTTGCACTGATGGAATGAGCGAGTCCATCAAGGTTGATCATCACCTCCATGTTGCTGTTAGGGTATACAATGTTTTTCTAGTTCTGCTCATCTCGCTCAGCATCCTGATCATCTTAAATACCAGTCTAGTTAAATGTTATGGTTCTCATCACCAGGAAGCTGGCCAGCAGAGGAAGCATGTGATTAGTAAAGCTACTAAGCAACTAGGGATAGTAGAAAGAGTGGTGGATGGTAAGGCAACAATTTAGAATCAAATGTCAGCTCTGCTACTGGTTGTATGACTTTGTACCTTTATTCTTCTGAGTTTAGGTTTTCTAATCTGCAAAATGGTATAATATTACTTCATCTTCACCCTACCAATAAAAATGGATTAGTGGTAAAAAATATTAAAGAATAGCTCTCAAAATAATTGTAAACTATTAACAACCACTTGAAAGAATACACCAAATTCGAAAACAGCCCTGAGATTTCACTTCACACCCAGTACATTTGCAACGATGACAAAAGAGGGGAATAATCAATGTTCAAGGGGTTGGGAAAAGACAGGAACACTGATGTATTGTCGGTGAGCCTCTGACTTAGTCCACACTTTGGAAAGCATTTTGAAATTATTTAATAAAATGATTAAAATTTCTTATGCCCTTTATCCCAGAGATTCCACTAGGTATTGCCCCCAAGGAAGTCATTAAAAAAAAAAGAAAAGTTTCATATACACCAAGTTATTTATAACATCACTTTTCAAAATAACAAAGACCTGGAAATACTGTGGATGTTCATCAATTTGAGGAATGGCTAAAACATTCTGGTACATACTATTACTATGCTGTAAACAATGGAGAATGGTATGAAAACAGAAGCTTTGGAAGATCTTCATGAACTGGTGCAAAGTGAAGGAAGCAGAGCCAAGAAAATAACAATGTCAATAGAAGGAACAACCACTAAACAATAACAAAATAGATTTTGCAAAGTTGCTAAGAATACTCTTGGCCTCCATTCCCCAAATGACAAATGGTCAAAGGATATACAAAGGTAATTTACAGATGAGGAGATCAAAGCAATCCATAGCCATATGAAAAATTGCTCTAAATCATTAATTATTAGAGAAATTCAAATTAAAGCATTTCTGAGGTACCACCTCACACCTCTCAGATTGGCCAATATGACCAGAAAGGATAATGATTATTGTTGGAAGGGTTGTGGGAAATCTGGGACACTATTACACTGTTGGTGGAGCTGTGAACTCATCCAACCTTTCTGGAGAGCAATTTGGAACTACACCCAAAGGGCAACAAAAAGAAGCATGCCCTTTGATCCAGCAATACCACTACTGGGTCTATACCCTGAAGAGATGATGAAAAAGGGTAAAAACATCAGTTGTACAAAAATATTCATAGCAGCCCTGTTTGTCGTGGCAAAGAACTAGAAATCAAGTAAATGTCTTTCAATTGGGGAATGGCTTAGCAAACTGTGGTATAGGTATGTCATGGAACACTATTATACTATTAGAAACCAGGAAGGATGGGAATTCAGGGAAGCCTGGAGTAATTTAAATGAACTGATACTGAATAAGATGAGCAGAACCAGAAAAACACTGTACACCCTAACAGCAACAGGGGGGCGATGATCAACCTTGATGGACTTGCTCATTCCATCAGTGCAACAATCAGGGACAATTTGGGGCTGTCTGTGATGGAGAATACCATCTGTATCCAGAGAAAGAACTGTGGAGTTTGAACAAAGTTCAAGGACTATTCCCTTTAATTTAGCAAAAAACATATATCTTATTGTCTGATCTTGCTATCTCTTATACTTTATGTTTCTTCCTTAAGGATATGATTTCTCTCTATCACACTCAATTTGGATCAATGTATACCATGGAAACAATGTAAAGATTGACAGATTGCTTTCCGTGGGGGGGGGGAGGGAAATAAGATTGGGGGAAAAATTGTAAAACTCAAATAAAATCTTTAATAAAAGAAAAAAAGGAATACTCTTGGCCTCAAAGAAGAGATATGAGAAGATAACCTTGCAGAGGACAGGAAAAAGGTATAGATGGGCAACATTACATATGCTGTCAGATTTTTTTATAGATTGCATGATTTTTCCTGATTTTTTCTTCTTTTTTCTTCTTTTTTCATTTTTTTAATGAGAGATGTTCAGGGTTAAGTGACTTGCCCAGGGTCACACAGCTAGTAAATGTCTGAGGTCAGATCTGTACTCAGGTCCTCATGACTCCAAGGTTGATGCGCTTTCCACTATGACACCTAGCTGCCCCTCTTCCTTTTTTTCTTAAAATACAAAAACTAAAACCATAAGACAACTCAGTGATACGGTGGATAGAGTGCCAGCCCTGGAGGACCTGAGTTCAAATCTAACCTCAGATACTTGACACAAAGTAGCTTTGTTTTGGGCAAGTCACCCCTGATTGCCTCACATCCAGGGCCATCTGGTCATATGTGGTCAGTGGATTCAGATGGCTTAGGAGGGGAAAGTGAGACTGATGATGGCACAGCATCACCTTACTCAAATCCAATTCATTTGAATGTCATGGCATCATCTCCCTGGTGTCATTGTCTTCTTTGAGAACAAAGGACAAACATCATCATCAAAAAAAAAAAAAACAACCCATGTTATAAAGGATAATTCTCTAGGAGGGGGACAAGGGAAAGATACAGGTGAAAATTTAGTTGATGTAAAAACAAAATATAGTAATTTAAAAAAAAAAAAACCAGGTATGGTAGCACATGGCTGTAATCCATTCTAGTGGGGGAGACTGAGGCTATTGGATTTCTTGAATTCAGGAGATCTGAGTTGCAGTAGGGTTAAAACCAATCCACTGCCCACATTAAGTTCAACACTAATTTGGTGAGCGCTCAGGAGCTGAGGACCACTAAACTACCTAAGGAGAGGTGAACTGTCCATGGTCAGAAAAAAAAGGTTAAAACTTCCATACTGATCTGTTGCCCTGTCAACCTGAGTAGACAAAAGCAAGACCGTAACAAAAGGACTTGGATTCCCTACTACACAGGGTTCTTGTGGGGAAGGAGCTTTATAAAGTTGAAAACACTGAGAAAATGGGAGTTGTTAAAGCCATAAATGACTAGATTGGGCAAGCTTGCTTTTGTGATGTGGCTTCCTACTGATAGCTTTCTTCCAGGAGCAGTTTTGTCCCATCTAGAAAACTCTGTGTTGGGTGGGGTGTGAAAGTTGTGGGAGGGGTAAATGGGAAAACAGTTCATTGAGGGCAGGCTTTTGACTTTCCAGGGTCTGCTTCAATACCTCCTGAGAAGCTTTCTCCTTTGTTTGAATTCCTTCTAATCTTGCCAACAGAACTGGGCTTTTGGAGGACAGCCATCATTTAATGAGAGAGAAACATGATTCCTGGGGCCTCAAGCATCTGGGGAAGGAGAGTGAAGAGGAAAGAGGGAGGAAGTTTTCAGGTCAAGGGGAGGGTTCAGTTAGAATAGTGTGAGACTCATTTAGGCCCCATGAAAATGTGGGGTAGGAAGAGGAAGGGAAAAATGGCAAGGGGAGAAGGATTTTCTCTGAAAAAATCTGATGTGTAGACTTGGTAAGCTGAGAGATTGGAGCAAACAGCTCTGAATTTATAAAATGTATGTTCTGCCTTACATATTCTTGCCATTAAATGCTATAGAAATGTGGTGATGGTGATGTGGCTATTGATGATGGTGGCTATAGTCATGTTGGATATAGTGACAGTGATGGTTAGAAGCAACATATGGATAGAAGACCAAGCCTGAAGCCAGAAAGAGCTGAGTTCTAATTCTTTTTTGTTATCTTGAGCAAGTCACTTAAGATCTTTGGGCCTCAAGCTTCTTTGCTTCTAGAATGAAGAAGTGGGATTAGACCAATAATAATAATGATAGCATTTATATAACATAAGTTTTGCAATATGCTTTACATATACACTTATCTCTCTTAGTTGGCTTAATAACCCTGTGAGTTAGGTGTGATTATCACTCCCATTTTACAGATGAGGAAATAGACAAGCAGAGGTTAAGTGACTTGCCCAGGGTTACATGGTTATTAAGTGTCTTAAGACAAGTCACTAAGTACCTTTTTTTGTTGTTTAATTATTTCAATTATGTCTAATTCTTCATGACCCCATTTGGGATTTTCTTGGCAAAGATAGTAGAATCGATTCCCATTTCTTTCTTCAACTCATTTTATGGATTAAAAAAAGCTGAAGCAATAGGTTTAAGTGACTTACCCAGGGTCACACAGCTAGTAAGTGTCTGAGACCAGATTTAAAATCATGAAGATGAATCGTCCTAATTTAGAACCTCGTCTCTATCCATTGTGACACTTAGCCAAATATTTTTGTTGTCATTATTTGTCCTTCAAAGAAGACCATGACATTGGGGGGGTGATTCCATGACATGCACATAAATTGGATTTGAGTGGGGGGGCTGTGTTGAGTCACCAGACTCACTCTCTCCTCCAGAGTCACCTGAATCCAGTGGCCAGATATGACTCGATGGCCCTGGATCAGAGGCAATTAGGGTTAAATAGCTTGCCCAAGGTCACAGAAATAGTAAATGCCGAGTGTCTGAGACCAAATTTGAACCCAGGTCCTCCTGACTCCATGGTTGGCACTCTCTCTTCACTGTGCTATCCAGCACATAGCTCCAAAGAACTTTTATCTCTAAATCTATGATCCTATAAGCTCTAGAGAGGGAGAATTCACTGTCTCCTCCCAAATTTAATGTAACTCTAATCATTATAAAATCTTTCCTTAAATCAAACCTAAATCACCCTGCTTGAAACTTTCACCCATTGCTTCTAGCTTTGTCTAATGTAGCCAAGGAAAACAAAGCTAATCTTTCTCCACGTAACAGCCCTTCAAATGATGGAACACAGCTGTCATGCTCCTTTGAGACTACTCTTCTCTAGGCTAACACTCCTAGATCCTTTAACTGATCTTAAAACTCTTTGCTATTGTAATCACCCACATCTGGATGTTTGTCAATGTCCTTTCTGAAAAAGAGATGTCCTAGACTGAACATATTACTTTTGGAAGAGTTTGACCTGGAGAACAGGACTATCACATTTTCAATCCTAAATACACCAACTCAGTCATCCAGTCTATTATTTATTCCTCCCAGATTTGGGTCATCTGAAAATTTGATAAACATGCTCTCTGTGCCTTTATTGAAGTCACCCATAACAATGTTCTACAGCACAGGTCCAATTAGAGACATCCTTCCATGATACCATTAAACCCTAGGTAGAACAATTTAGCCAGTTCCAAATCTTCCTAACTACTATCACAGACTACTTCACATCTCTCTCTTCCCCAAGAATAGCAATAAAGACTTTATCAAATGGTTTTCTAACATTGAATTAAACTCAATGTATAATATTCTCCTGACCTCCTAGTATCATTACCTTACCAAAAGTAGAAATGAACTAGTCTGTTATGACTTTTACTCATGAAAATATGCAAGCTGTTTGTGATCGCTACTTCCTTTTCTGAATTTTCACTAACCATTCCTTTAATAATATCTCTAATTTTGCAGGACCAGAAGTGAAGCTGATTGACTTAAAGTTTGCAGATTCTGTTTTCTTTCTTTTTCTGAAAACCAAAACATTTCTCCTTTTCCAGTTCTTTTATAGCATATCCTTCTCCATAATCTTTCAAAGATCTGTAACAGTGACTCAGCAGTCAGTTGCCATTTTTGGGGTCCCCAGGGATGGAGTTTGGGCTGATGATATGGAGACAACTGGAAGCTCTTACTATCTCCTTGCTTATCTTAAATTTGAATTTCCTTTTGGCCATTTTTTGTTTTGTTCTTTCCAATCCAAAGAATATTATCTTTTGCCAATAATAATAATGATAGCATTTATATAACATAATAAGTTTTGCAATATGTTTTACATATGCACTCATCTCTTTTAGTCGGCTTACTAACCCTATGAGTTAGGTGTGATTATCACTCCCATTTTATAGATGTGGAAATAGACAAGCAGAGGTTAAGTGACTTGCCCAGGGTTACATAGTTATTAAGCATCTTAAGACAAGATTTCAATTTGGGTTTTCCTGACTCGAGGTCATACGCTCTATCTACTGTACCACCTAGAAGCAAAGAAAGGATAGGGGTAAAGGTAGGGGTATGGAACAGAGTTTTTATTTCATCAGTGTGAGAAACTCCCGGGTGCAGAAACTCCCTCTACCAATGCAAGTTGGCAATTTCTCTTCAAATCAGAATCTTAGTTACCTTAGAGTACTTAGAGGTTCAGTGACTTGCCCAGGGTCATACAGGGAGTATGTTGTCAGAGACTTATCTTGTCCCCAGGTCTTCCTGGTTCTGAGGCCAGCTCTCTTTTCATTCTCTATCAGCCAAGAGAACAGATGCTAAACAGAAGCTGAGTAGTTCTGCTTTCTGTCTGTCATCCCATAAATTGATAAATTGTCATCCCATCCATGCCAAGCAACAGTCCTCTCTCATTCTTCTCTTTCCCCAAATATAGCTTCTAAAAAACAAACAACAGTTCTTTTTATTGTCTTTATATTTTCCTTAGCAGTCTCACTTTATTCTGAACTTCAAAATACTTGATGCTCTTCTTATACTCCATGCAGCACCCTGTGTTCATACATCATTACGTGACCTTGCTACTACCTTCTCCACTTGATTTTTTTTAATTGAAGTTTGTTCACTCTTTTCCTCCTTATCAGAATTGCTTCATTTTATGCCTTCAGAATTTCATTCTTGAGACTTTCTCATTTGTATAATTTTAGGCCACGGAATCCTACCTATCTATTCTCTAAAACCTTGTAAATCTGCCCTCTCCAAATCTAGTCATCTAATTATCTACCACAAATGAACATTTTGCACTCTACCTTCAAGGTTCTAACCACTCCCACCCCAGCAATCTGTTCCTCTTTTGATGAGAATTGGGTCCTGACAAGTAAGTCCCATCATCGTTTCCTCCATATTTTGAATGATGAAATTATCATTACGCCAAGAACTTATAGGTGCTCTGCTTTTGAAAGAGACAGAGAAAGAGGGGAAACAGCTCTGGCAAATGTATAAACAATTGAATCTCTCCATTACTGCTATGCCAAATTTGTTATCTCTTTCCTCAACTCCTCATCAATTTCTTTCTTTTGTCCAGATCATCTGTACTGGATTTAGTTCCTGATATTGCTTCTATATCTTCCTCTATCTTCACCTAAATGCTCTCCACTATGCTTTGCCACCAAGTTTCCTAGACTTCTTCATTTGTTCCTCATGTGTTCTATTAAATAGTTTTATTCTTAACTTAATCATAAGATAAAAATAAGCATTTTCATAAACAAAGTAGAAAAGAAAAAGAGATGTACATGGCACTGTGAATCTCTATTATAAACTGCTTAATTTTCTATTTTAAAAGTATAAATCAGGGGTCAGCTAGGTGGTGCAGTAGATGGAACACTGGCCCTACAGTCAGGAGGAACTGAGTTCAAATCCAACCTCAGATGCTTAATACTTACTTAGCTGTGTGACCTTGGACAAGACACTTAACCCCATTGCTTTGCAAAAACCGGGGGGGAAAGTATATATCAAATTCAACATGTAACTTTCACAGATGTCTTACTTGACTGTGTTTCCTTTTGGCCTTTTGTTGTCTTCTATGCATTTCTTTTAAAATGACAGACATATCTTCCGAATGCACGATGCTACTCTACCTCCTCCCAGTACCACTCCAAAACTTCCCTCTCATTTACCTATCCCATTCCCTTTGTATCCTCCTGACTCCAGGGCCGGTGCTTTATCCACTATGCCACCTAGCCACCCTAGTGCGCCACCTAGCCACCCTAGTGCGCCACCTAGCCACTCTAGTGCACCACCTAGCCACCCTTTGTATCCTAATCTAGAGCAATATTCAGTTTTCTCCTTTTTTCTTTTTTCATTTTAAAGATCTCTGATTTGGTTGGCACAGGGCACCGTTAATAAGGAAGCTCCCTCTACCAATGTAGGTTGGCATTTTTCTGCAATTTATAGTCTCAGAGAGTTGCCTAGGTCCTTAAGGTACTTACCCAGGATTGTAGTGCCAGTGTGTATCAGATCTTTCTGACTTTGAAGTCAAATCAGTCCCCTGTGTCTTTAATGATACATTTTTCCTTTTTCTATTTATTTATCTCTTTATTCTTTACAAAACATTTTCATTTATTACATTTCATGTATCACCACAGGAGTTTTATTTTTCAAAGTTTACAATATATATGTGTGCATGTGCGTTTCTATCAGCTAGGTGGCACTGCAACAGATACAGGGCTAGATCTGGAGCCAGAAAGACTCCTCTTGCTGAGTTCAAATTTGGTCTCAGATACTTATTAGCTGTGTGACCCTGGTAAGTCACTTAACCTTCTTAACTCAGTTTCATCATCTGTAAAATGAACTGGAGAAGGAATTGACAAACCAGTATCTTTATCACGGAAACCACAAGTCGGATCACAAGGAATCAGACACAGCCAAATAATAACAATCCCCTAGTTGCTCATCTCTCTTGACAGTTCCACAAATTACTTTCTCCTTCAAGGTGTGTCCGACCAGAGCTACATGGCGACCCTCAAAGCCGGTTCATGAAGCATCATTACATTGTATTATTATATTCACTGGTATTATGGGTTACATTGTAGTTATAAATATTAAATTTCTTCATGTGACCCTTGACAAGTTTTTATTGGGCAATGCAACCCAGAAGAGCTAAAAGGTTGGACACCCATGCCTTAGGGGGTCCAGTTCCTTCTACTCTGGAAAGAGCCTATGTAATACTTACCTCCAAGTATTCATTTGTCCTGCTTTTGTATTAAAATATCCAGCCTCCTGAAACTAGTCAAGATTCCCTAATGCCTCTTGAAATGCTTTATCTTCTTCATTTTTTATCTTAGAACCTTTCTTCCCTTCTTTTGAGGAATACTTCATTTTTTGTGATAATCTAGGGAATGGATAGGAGTTCCTTGAAGCCCTTTACTATGTCTTCTAAGAAGGAGACCAGGTTAAACTTGGAGTATAGAGAACAGAATCTTAACCATGGAAGAAAGACAAACATTAAATCCTCTATACAGGTCACTACAAAATTCTTTTTCCTCTTCTCCAAGTTTAATAGAAGTAATATCCTTAGTCCTCTGTCACTCTTGCTAATTGCAGTTTTGAAATAACTGGACTGCACAGAAATTGAACCCATGACCTTGGACCATTATCATTGTGCTCTAATCAGTTCAGCTAATTGGCCTCAGTAATAATAACTCTTAATAGGGGACTCTTTACAGAATGATTCAAAGAAATGAACCTCTGGTAGCATAGTTTCAATTACTCTGACAAGTAGAAAGAAAATTAACCTGGGGACCAGAAAACATGAGTTCTAGATCTGGTTCTGCCATAGTGACCTTAGGAAATTTCCTTCCTCTATTGGGATCTTAGATGCCAACTGTAAAATGAGGGAAGGTGGACGAAGTCTTCCCATTCTGACATGCTGTGATTCTCGCTTCGGAAAAGAATCCCATTTCGGTCTCCTTGCTCAGTCTTTCAGTATTTGATTCTATGCAGGTCTGATGAGTTCACTGAAAAGTAAATTCTCAGGCAAATGTCCTAGGCATTTCATCTTTGTTCTCTTTCCAGAAAATGAAATGGAGATGGAGTTTTGCACTAAAATTTTTTATTTTATTTATGATGTGATTGCCAGTTGGGCTTAGATGGATGAGCTAATTACCCTCAGAATCATAGCATCTATAAAGGGATACATTCACATCCACCAGTATTCACATTTCCAACAGATCCCTACAGTGACCCCTCCATCTCCTGAAGAATTGGATCAGTTTCCATATGTTTGCCTCTTCAAAATCAATTTCATAGATTTGTGTTTTCATGCATATGGGGATTCCTCCACCAGTGCAGATTATGAGCCCTCCATGCCATATTGTGCTAGAAATCCTCCCCAGAGGATCTAAGCAATTTACTGAAGTCTTGCCTATGGGTCTGTTAATATTTTGTGAATAACAGTGTAGAACTTAGGTTGTTTAACTTTTATCTTTTAGTCTCCCAAGAGTACAAACCCACCTCCTTTTCTGGTTGTGTATATTCATGATGATGTCTTTGATGCAACTTCTCATTGACAAGACATCCTTGATCAGATCATCCATCCTGCATCTTTCCATTTGGGGTCACCTGCAACTCTGATTCTCCTAAGATCATATATCCATAGCCATGGAGTATCTCTGAGAGAATTAAATTAACATTAATATTAAAATGATGGGTTTTGGTGGCAGAGAGCAGCTTGGGATCATTGAAAGCTCTGTGAAGTTGCATGTTTCAGCTCTTTGTCTTGCTCCTATTCAATTCTGACCTCATCTTACTGTGGTTTGAATATAATGCCACCAGTTTCATGGAAGAGATGGTCCATCCCAGTTGATGGATCATTAAAAGTCACCTGGAGACAACCCACTTACACATATCCTGTAAGTGGGCACTTTAAGATGGTTTCATCAGGCTTAGAGTCATCGAATTTTAGAGCTTGGAAAGGACCATAGAGACATCATTAAAATAATCTTTAGTGTCTATTATTTGCCTTCTCTTTAAGATGTTGTCTCAAGAGGGCTCTAAACATTAAACTTTACATCACAGCATGCTTCCTTGTTCAAATGTTTTAAAATATTCTAAATATATGGGAATCTTGGCTTCATGCCCAGGATCTTGTCTTTTAGGATAGAAGTTTAGGATAAATGACACTTCCAATTATAATTTTTCCCCAAAGAGATCCACTTTGACTCAGGTCCATAATAGAGTAGTTACCTGGGACAAGCAGCCTGGGGATTTTATAAAGGCTATTAAGAAACAGAAATGTATACAACTGATAATGAAAGTCATTGGTCATCTGACCAAAATCTTCTATGGTTTTTTTCAACATTTTACTGGATTGGAATCCAGTTTTAATGAGAATGGCGGGACATTCTTTTTTCTAGACACTATTATCCCAGAATTCTAATAAGTTTACTCTGAACTTAAATGAATTTGCAATCTTGTTTATGTAGCTGTTGCTTCCAAAGATGTAGATGGCAACGCATCCATACATTCTCTTCTGTTGTGGTTCTATCTATGTCCTCTCCATAGAAAAATCACCTCATCTGACCTAAGAAGCCAAGACCTGAGAAATATGACTGTGCTATCTAATCAAAAGGAGCAAAGGAAAAAAGAGAAACTTCCTCTGTGGTCATCCCCATTTTGAGCAACATGGAGCAGCAATGGTGCAACAGAACACAACTCTCCTTGTTGAGAAGTGTCTCCATCAGAGGAGCCTTCAAACTTAGACCTAGAGGTAAATCAAAGGATTAACAAGTATTAAGTATTTTGGAGACTAATCATTGTTTGTCCTATGATTTATATCAGATTCTCACCTTTGTTAAAAAAAATCCTTCTAAAATATGATTTCTCTCCTATTTGTCCCCTCAGGACTCTAACAATAGCCCCCTCATTATTTTCTCTGCTTTCAATTTTTCCCCTTTCCAAATCATCTTCCATGCACCTGCCAAAATAATTTTCCTAATATATAAATCTGACCCCTGCACAAACCCTTTACTGATTCCATATTATTGCCTATAGGATCAAGTATAAACTACCTACTCTAATATCTTGGGTTCTTAACAATCTGGCTCCATTCTCCCTTTCCAGTTCTTCTTTACATACCACTCACTTTCTTGTACTCTGCATTCTTTTCTTCCTTCTTTTCTTTTTTTTTGGAGGGGAACAGGGTACAGGGAAAGCCATTGGGGTTAAGTGCCTTGTGTCACTAGTGAGTATCTGAGGCTGAATTTGTGTGGGGTTTTTTGTAGGTTTTTGCAAGGCAAATGGGGTTAAGTGGCTTGCCCAAGGACACACAGCTAGGTAATTATTAAGTGTCTGAGACCGGATTTGAACCCAGGTACTCCTGACTCCAGGGCCGGTGCTTTATCTACTGCGCCACCTAACCACCCCTGAGGCTGAATTTGAACTCAGATCCTCTTAACTCCAGAGCCAAAGTACTCTCTCCATTGTGCCACCTAACTGTTCCTATGTTCTCTATCTTCTAAACAAAATGGGCTTCTCTTTTCCCCAAATTTGACATGCCATCTCCCATCTGCATACATTTTAAAAATTATATTAGCTAAACCTAACCATGAGCAACTGACATTTTTTTAGTTGTTTAGATCTGTCTTGATTTGTGTGAGAAGTGCTTTGTAATTGTGTTCATACAGTTTCTGGGTTTGCCTTGGGAGGTAGATGCCCAAGTATTTAATGATGTCTGCACTTACTTTAAATGAAATTTCTCTTTCTATTGCTTGCTCTTGGGCTTTGTTGTTCATATATAGAAATACTGATGATTTATGTGGGTTTATCTTATATCCTGATATTTTGCTGAAGTTGTTCATAGTTTCAAGTAATGTTTTAGATGATTTTGTCAGGTTCTCTAAGCAAACTATCATATCATCCGCAAAGAGCAAAAGTTGTGCTTCCTCATTGCCAGTTCTGATTCCTTCAATTTCTTTTTCTTCTCTTATTGCTAAAGTTAACATTTCTAATACTGTATTGAATACTAATGGTGATGATGGACAGCCTTGTTTCACCCCTGCTCTTATTGGAAATGCTCCTACTTTATCCCCATTACATATAATATTTGCTGATGTTTTTAGGTAGATACGGCTCATTATTTTAAGGAAAACTCCATTTATTCCTACGCTCTCTAGTGGGGTGTTTTGTTGTTGTTTTCACAAGGCAAAGGGGTTAAGTGACTTGCCCAAGGCCACACAGCTAGGTCATTATGAAGTGTCTGAAGCCAAAAGTGAACTCAGGTCCTCCTGACTCCAAGGCCGGTGCTCTATCCACTGCGCCACCTAGCTGCTCCCTTTCTAGTGTTTTTAATAGGAATGGATGTTATAATTTGTCGAAGGCTTTTTCAGCATCTACGGAGACAATCATGATTTCTGTTGCTTTTGTTATTGATATGTTCACTTATGTCTAGCGTTTTCCTAATATCGAACCATCCCTGCCTGCCTGGTATAAATCCTACCTGATCATGGTACATTATCCAAGTAATAACTTGCTGGAATCTCTTTCGTAAAATTTTATTTAAGATTTTTGCATCGATGTTCATTAGGAAGATTGGTCTATAATTTTCTTTGTCTTTTTGTCCTGGTTTAGGTATCAGCACCATATTGTTGACATAAAAGGAATTTGGCAGAACTCCTTCGCCTATTTTTTAAAATAGTTTATGTAAAATAGGAATTAATTTTTCCTTAAATGTTCCGGAGAATTCACTTGTGGAGGCTTTTTCTTAAGGAGTTTATTGATGGTTTCTTCAATTTCTTTTTTCTGAAATAGGGTTATTTAAGTATTTTATTTCCTCTTCTGTTAATCTGAACAGTCTGTATGTTTGTAAATATTCATCCTTTTCACTCAGGTTATCAAATTTATTGGCATACAGTTTGCCAAAATAGCTCCAAATTATCTCTTTAATTTTCTCCTCATTGGTGGTTAGTTCACCTTTTCATTTTTGATACTAGTAATTTGGTATACTACTTTCTTTTTTTTAATCAGATTAACCAAATGTTTGTCTATTTTATTGATTTTTTTTCATAAAACCGACTCTTAGTTTCATTTATTAGGTCCAATGGCTTTCTTGCTTTCAATTTAATTAATCTGTCCCTTGATTTTCAAAATTTTAAATTTGATATTTAATTGGGGCTCTTTAATTTGTTCTTTTTCTAGCTTTTTTAGTTGCATATTCAATTCATTGATCTCCTCTTTCTCTATTTTATTCATATAGGCATTTAGAGATATACAATTTCCCCTACCAACTGCCTTGGCTGCATCCCATAAATTTTGGTATGATGTCTCATTAGGATCATTTTCTTGTATGAAATTATTGATTATCTCTGTGAGTTGATGTTTGATCTGCTCAATCTTTAAAATTAAACTATTTCATTTCCAATTCATTTTTTGTTTATCTTTCCTTGACCCTTTATTACATGTAATTTTTATTGCAACATTATCTGAAAAGTATACATTTATTATTTCTGCCTTTCTGCATTTGATTGTAAGGTTTTTTATGCTCCTTTGCACATTTTCATAAACTGTTTTGAGACTGAAATGTGAGTTTTTCTTACACTCTACCTTTGAGAATCCCTATCTTTCTTCAAGATTCTTTACATGCCACCTCCCTGAAATCTTCTCTGACTTCCTTCTCCTCCCCTTTCTCTAGCTATTAGTGTCCCCTGATTGCTTCATTTTCCTTGTACAATACATATCTATATAGGTTACACTTTCATTATTATTATTATTAATGTTTGATTCCCAGTCACAGTGGATGACCCATAGTAAGCTCTTTTTTAAAAATAATTTTTAGAATTTTTACAACTATATACAACTATATGTTTTCAACAATCATTTTTATAAGATTTTGAGTTACACATTTTCCTCCCTCCTTCCTTTCCCTCCTCTAATAGAGAGCAGTCTAATATAGGTTATACATGTATAACTGTTAAACATATTTCCATATTAATTGTGTTGTTAAAAAAAGAATCAGAGCATATGATTTCTCTCTCATCACATTCAACTTAGATCAATGTATACCATGGAAACAATGTAAAGACGAACAGACTGCCTTCTGTGGGGGGGGGGGAGGGAAGAAAGATGGGGGGGAAATTGTAAAATTCAAAATAAAATCTTTCTTAAAAAAAAGAAACAGAGGGGCGGCTAGGTGGAGCAGTGGATAAAGCACTGGCCTTGGAGTCAGGAGTACCTGAGTACCTGGGTTCAAATCCAGTCTCAGACACTTAATAATTACCTAGCTGTGTGGCCTTGGGCAAGCCACTTAACCCCATTTGCCTTGCAAAAAAGAAAAAAGAAAGCTTACAAACAAATGATTGGCAAAACCTACTATTTTATGTAATTGGAAAAACAAATAAAATATTTACATAATAAGGGGGGGAAAGAATCAGAACAAAGAGGGAAAACTATAAAACATAAAACAAATTTTAAAAATTAAAAATGGTAAACTTTAGTCTTTATCAGACTCCATAGTTCCTTCTCTGAATGTGGATGGTAATTTCCATCACAAGTCTTTGATTATTGTACTGCTGAGATGAGCAAGTCCATCATAGCTGATCATCACACAATGTTAATATGTACAATGTTCTTTTGGTTCCGCTCACTTCACTTAGCATCAGTTCATGAAAGGTTTTCTAGGTTTTTATGAAGCCCCACCCCTTGTGATTTCTTATACAACAATAGTCCCTATCACATTCATATATCACAATTTGTTCAGCCCCTCCCCAATTGATGGGCATCTCCTCAATTTCCAATTCTTTGCTACAAGAACTACTAGAAATGTTTTTGTACATTTGAATTTTTTCTTGTGATCTCTTGGATACAGAACCAGTAGTTGAATTGCTGGATCAAAGGGCACGCATGGTTTTATTACCCTTTGGTTATAGTTCCCAATTGCTCTCCTGAAAGGTCGAACCAGTTCACAACTCTATCAACAACGCATTAATGTCCCAGTTTTCTCATAGCCCCTCCAACATTGATCATTTTCTTTTTTTGTCATATTAGCCATTGTGATAAATGTGAGGTTGTACCTCAGGGTTCTTTTAATTTGCATTTCTCTAATAAATAATGGTTTAGAATATTTTTTGACATGACTATAGATAGCTTTAATTTCTTTATCTGACAACTGCCTGTCCAAATCCTCTGACCATTTATCAATTGGAGAATGACTTGTAATCTTATAAATTTGCCTCAGTTCTCTATATATTTTAGAAATGAGTTCTTTAGAAACACTAGTTGTAAAAATTGTTTCTCAACTTACTGCATTTCTTTTAGTCTTAGTTGCACTGATTTTGTGTACAAACTTTTATTTAATGTCATCAAAATGATCCATTTTGCATTTTCTATTTCTTCCTTGATCACAAACTGCTCTCCTTTGCAAAGATCTGACAGATAAACCCATTCTTGTTCTCCTAACTGGATTATTTTTATGTCTAAATCCTGTACCCATTTTGACCTCTGCCAAAATAGGCAGAGGGATATTGGTCTATGCCTAGTTTCTGCCATTCTGTCTTCCAATTTTCCCCAACAGTTTTTGTTCCAGAGTAAGTTCTTATCCCAGAAGCTGGAGTCATTGGGTTTATCAAAGAGTAGATTACTATAATCATTTACTACTGTTTCTTTTGTACCTAATCTATTCCACTGATCCACCACTCTTTCTTTGTCGTTACCAAACAACAGCTGCTCTATAATATAATTCTAGACCTATTATAGCTAGGCCACCTTCTTTTACATTTTTTCATTAATTCCCTTTCTGCCATATGAATTTTGTTACTATTTTTGTTTTTAGGTTTTTGAAAGGTAAATGGGGTTAAGTGGCTTGCCCAAGGCCACACAGCTAGGTAATTATTAAGTGTCTGAGACTGGATTTGAACCCAGGTACTCCTGACTTCAGGGCTGGTGCTTTGTCTTCTGTGCCACCTAGCCGCCCCTACTATTTTTTTCTAACTCAACTTTTTGGTAGTTTGATTGGTATGGCACTAAATTAGCAATTCAGGTAGAATTATCATTTTTATTATATTAGCTGGGCCTACCAGTGAGCAATTGACATTTGTCCAGTTATTTAGATCTGGTTTTATTTGAGTGAAAAGTGTTTTCTAATTGTTTTCATGTAGTTTTGGGGTTTGTTTTGGCAGGTAGACTCCCAAGTATTTTATGTTGTCTACAATTACTTTAATTTTTTTTTTTAGGTTTTTGCAAGGCAAATGGAGTTAAGTGGCTTGCCCAAGTTCCACTCAGCTAGGTAATTATTAAGTGTCTGAGACCGGATTTGAACCCAGGTACTCCTGACTCCAGGGCCAGTCCTTTATCCACTGCACCGCTTAGCTGCCCCTCTACAATTACTTTAAATGAAATTTCTCTTTTTTTCTCTTGCTGCTGTGTTTTGTTGGCAAAATATAGAAATGCTAATGATCTATGTGGGTTTATTTTATATCCTGCAACTTTGCTAAAGTTGCTAATTGTTTCAATGGTTTTTAGTTGATTTTCTAGCAAAGAGTGAGTTTTAATTCTTCATTGCCTTTTCTAATTCTTTCCATTTCTTTTTCTTCTTTTATTCCTAAAGTTAACTTTCTTTCTTTTTAGATTTTTTTTTGCAAGGCAATGGGGTTAAGTGACTTGCCCAAGGCCACACGGCTAGGTAATTATTAAGTGTCTGAGGCTGGATTTGAACTCAGGTACTCCCGACTCCAGGGCCGGTGCTTTATCCACTGTGCCACCTCGTCACCCCCCTAAAGTTAACTTTCTAATACAATATTTTAAAGTTCTTTTTTATTTATTTAATGCAATAGGGTTAAGTGACTTGCCCAAGGTCAAACAACTAGGCAATCATTAGGTGTCTGAGGCCAGATTTGAACTCAGGTCCTCCTGATTCCAGGACCTAGTTGTCCCTCTAATACAATATTGAATAATAGTGGTGATAATGGGCACCTTGTTTCACCCCTGATCTTATCTTCATTATAAAAAATGCTTCTTTATGGTTTTAGATAGATATTTGCTAATCTATTAATTATTATAAAGATATAAAGATAAATATTTAGATAATTATTATAAGGAAAACTCATTTTTTCCTATGCTAATAGGAATGGGTGCTGTATTTTGTCACCCTAGTAAACTCTCAATAAAGGTTTATTGAAGGGGCAGCTAGGTGGCACAGTGGATAGGGCACTGGCCCTGGAGTCAGGAGTGCCTTGGGTTCAAATCCAGCCTCAGACCCTTAATAATTACCTAGCTGCGTGGCCTTGGGCAAGCCACTTAACCCTATTTGCCTTGCAAAAACCTAAAAAAAAAAAAATAAAGATTTATTGCACTGAATGCTACTTGCCTCAGTAGATAATAAGCTCTTTGAGAGCAAGAATTATTTCCTTTGTACCTTAATATCCCCAGTTTTTCCACATAGTAAGTGCTCCACAAATGTTAACTGAAGCGAATTGAAATTTTTGGCAGCCAGTGAGAAATCAGTGTCTATATTCAAAAGAGGATCTTGCATGCATTTTGCAGGATTTCTTGGGCAGGGGCTAGTGATTAAAAGAATGAGAAGATGCCCAAGTGTATCTGGGTCCTTTGTATCATGGGAGAATCTCTGACATAAAGACTCCCAAAAGAACAGTGTATTTCCCTAGTTCCTCCCCCTCCTACTCTCTATTTTCAGTAGAACCATTGTAAGCTGGCAGCACCATTCTTTCCCTCCTCTCTCCCTCCTACCTCACCAAACTGCCAAACTGGGTTGAAGTTCCAAAATGGTCCGGTCTATTTAAAGATCAAATTAAACAGTCAGACGAGACACTGAACAGGCATGAAGTGCAGCCTGAACAGTACCCAGAGTCACACTCCCAACTTTAAGGGGACTTTCTGTTTTCCTGACCATAGTATTCTCAGATAATCCCTAAAGACATGAGCAAAGATCACAGAAAAGAAGGTTTGAGCTCATAGTGATCGAGATAGCATATCCAACTACCTCACTTTACAAAGGAGGAAATTGAATCTCAGAATTTATGTATGACTTGCTATAATTACAGAGCACTGAAAAACAGCCTGGCTTCCCCCTTTTAAATAGGTGATAGTAGAAACAAAGTTTTTCTTTTTACAAATCCCAAAACTTTAGAGAGCTGTGCAGGCCATCAGAGATCATTTAGCCCAACTCTTTCATTTTACAGATAGGGAAACTAAGGCAGAATGGGGAACGAATTTACCTCCTGTTTCACAGCCAACTGATGACAGGACTGGGGTTTACATGGAGAAAAAGCTGAAGATGCAGCAGCAGAAATTGTTCAAACATGAGCATCATGTCACTTTCCTTCAAAAATTGCTTTAGAGAACTGATGCTTTGTGATCATTTTACCTTGACTGCCACCTAGTGGCTATCTAGAGAAACAGCAAATGTGAAAAGAATAGACCAGTTTTTTGTGAAGATGTCAGATGCAAATTTAGATTCATGTTTCTAAAAAGACATTCCTGCGGAAAGTTAACTTTAATTCTGAATTATTTTTGTGGAAAAAATCAGGGAAGGATTCTTGCCTAACATGTTTGTCTGTTTAGTGTAAAATTGCTTCCAAGTCACTAAAAGCGATTTCATTTTTTTTCTGCATGTGTCTTCCCTGTCCCTATTCTCTCCTTTCAATGACTCTTTATACTCCTACTTCTGCTTCTCTTTTCTTTTCTCCCGTCTCACCTCTGTCTCTTTCCCCTCTTTCTCTTCTTTCTGTGTCTCCCTTTTCTCTATTCTCAGTCTCTGTGTGCATGTATATTCTCTGTCTTTCTATAGCTTTCTTTTCTCTGATTCTTTCACACATGCACACACACACACACACACACACACACACACACATTCCAGAATAATCCGTTTACATGCTCCTCTCGGGGCAGTTTCTTTGGTGATGAAAGAGGACAATACAGAGTAACACTATGGAAAATTAATGAGTTTTCCCATATTGTAAAATGGGGATAATAATCTATTTACCTCCATCACCAACTTGGTGTGAGGAAAGCAATTTGTAAACCTCGAAATTTATGTAAATCTTCAATTTTATAACTTTCCAGGACTCTGGTGAGTTATCAGAAAGGGAAAAAAAGAAAGTTAAGAAGGAAAATCTTAACTATTGAAAGAATGGGAAAAGAAACCCTAGAAGACAAAACAGATGAATGTGATTTTATAAGCCAAAGAATTTTTGCACAATGCGTATGAAACAAAGAGGAAGGAAACCAATCAGGGTAAAAATCACTATGAGAAAAAGCCACCTTCTTTAACCTGGAGGATAAAAACACAAATTAATAAGATAAGGTCTATTCCTTTAATGGATAAATTATCAAAGAAGATGACCCCATGGCCCAGAGCCCCTGCCCCCACAAATGACTCTGTTCTGGGATCACAAAGACCCTGATTCATACTCAGTGGAGGGGGGAGTGCTAACCCCAAAGAGGGAAAGTTTTGCCTCCAGCTCTGTCCTGACCCTAGAATAAACTCCCGGGAAGCCCATAAAATAAAACTTAGCTATGGCTCATGTCTAGATCCTCCCAAAATATGGATAATAGAATCAATCCCTCTTAGAAAAAGGTACTCAGTATACAATATGCATATCAGTTATAGGTCAAATGTTTATTTTTTTCTATCACAAAGGGCCTACAATTATGTGATAATATATACAAAAAATTAAAGCATTTCAAATGGATTGTGATTCTCATTATATTCTCCCAACATTTCAAATGGATTGTGATTCTCATTATATTCTCCCAACAGATCAAGGCCATTTGTGGGATGGCCAGGCAGAAACTTCACATTCATTTCAAAAACTTGTCCTGGTGTGACATTTTATAAGATCCAGAATTCCTGACCAGCCAAGCATGACTTTCTTTCTGTAGTCCTTCAGTTTTAACATGATCCCGGCAGTGACCATCTCCTCTGAGAAGCTCTATTTTCTCCAAAATTCTGGAGCCCTTGACCCATGAGGGCTAGAAAGATCCATTTCTCAGGATCACTAATCTCTGAGTTGTATTAAGGAAAAGACAAAGAGATAAGAAAGCTGCAAGGATTCATTCTTCTGTCTCAAGATCTAAAAAAATACATTTGGATTTGGCCCTGCCATGTGCTTCTCAAGGTTACCATTGCCACCCTTGCTGATGGGGTTAAGAGATGGGTAAGAAATCCCCTGCCCACTTTGCTGGAAGTTCAAGGGTGAAAAAACATTAGATGAGAACCTCAAAGGAGAGTAGTAGGTGGTACCATTTCTATAGCTCTTAGAGATGACCCAGCTGATTTGGCCACATGAGTCTGTCACCCATAATGCTTGGCAGCCGATCATATTTTACTCGGTGTGTGTCATCCTAGCCAAGTGCCTATTCTTCAACAAGAAATGAGTTCCTTAGGAAATGGTCCTCTGTGACAACACTCCATTTCTTTTTTATGTTTTTGCAAGGCAAATGGGGTTAAGTGGCTTGCCCAAGGCCACACAGCTAGGGAATTATTAAGTGTCTGAGACCGGATTTGAACTCCTGACTCCGAGGCCGGTGCTTTATCCACTACGCCACCTAGCCGCCCATAACACTCCATTTTTTGTAATTTTAGCAAATAATTCAGAAGGTCCCATAGGTCAGGAGCTCCCTGCTTAATTGTTTGCTCAAGAAGAAAGATGTATTTCACCAAATATCTAAATAACCAAGTAGACATCCATCAGCAGAGAAATGTAAATTAAGAAATCTGTAAGGTAGCAACAAATTGGAAAGATATTTTAAAATGATCAATTCCAAATAAAGAGAGCTGTGGTAAAGCAGGCATACTTACCACACTGGTGATATTATAACCTTCTGGGAAACCAGTACGGAATTATGCAACCAAACTTATTAAATGGAGTCCACCCACTGACCCAATGATTCTCCTATAAAGACTATACCCTGAGGAGATTATTAAAAGGAGGAATTACCAAATTATTCATAACAGATTTATTCATCATAATAAAAAACTGGGACCTAGAAAAAAGCTTCCAGCACACTGGGTCCATCTTCTATGGCAAGGCTTCCTGACCTTTATTTGAATCCCAGACCCTTAACAAACTCTTTCTCCCAATCATGTTTTACGTGGATAAAATAAGAATTGCAAAAGAAACCGATTATATTGGAATATAGTTAACAAAATATTTTTAAAAAAAAAAAAACAAGTCCATGGACCTCAGGTTGAGAACCTCCTGTCTACAGAGTATTTATGGAAGGTGATGAACAAGAATTGGCTGAGAAGGTATGATACCACCGCAGGTGTCTTACAAGTCTCTAGCCTGGGCCCTCCCCTCTCTCACACTCTTCTTATTGGTCTCATCAGCTCCTGTGGGTTCAGCTAGCCTCTCTATGCAGATGATTCTCAAATTGAGCCCCTATCTCTCTCCTGGCCTCCTGCTCTGTATCCGCAGTTGCCTCTTAGATATCTCCAACTGGAGGTCCTATTAGCATCTCAAAGTCAAGGAGTCCAAAAGAGCTCCTTCTCTTTCCCCTATAGACCCAACCTTCCAACACCCTCAATGATCTTCTGACTCTTGCCTCTCCCTTATCATCCGTATTCAATCAGTGACAAGTCATATGGATTTTGCCTCCATAATGTTTATTCATCTGCTCCCTTTTCTCTATTCATGAGGCTATCACCCTGGTTCAGGTCTTCATGACCTCTCACTTCAACTCCTATCAAAGCCTTCTAATTGAATTCCTGGCTCTCTGTCTTTCTTATCTCCAATTTCTCTTTTTCATAGCTGCCAAAAGAAACTTCCTAAGGGACACATCTGATCATGTCACTCCTGTGCTCAAGAAGCATCAGTGGTTCCCTGGTGCCTCTGGGATGAAATACAAATTTCCTAGCATTTAAAATCCTGTCCTGGGGACTAATTCTATATGTTAGCATGCCTAAGAGTCTTTCAAGAGGGCTTAAAGAGACAGAGTGGTGTGGTGGAAAGAGAACTGAACTTAAAATCAGAAGACTTTTGATTCTAACTCTTCAATTTACTAGCTGAGGATATTGAATTCAAATTCCTGCTTTGTTTTTATTAGTTACTAGTGTGACCTTAAGGCAGTTGGGTGGCACTGCAGTGGATAGAGAGCCAGGCCTGGAGACAGGAAGATTCATCTTCCTGAGTTCAAATCTGGCCTCAGTATGACCCTGGGCAAGTCACTTCACCCTGTTTGCCTCCGTTTCCTCATCTGTAAAATGAACTGCAGAAGAAAATGACAAAGCAATCCAGTATCTTTGCCAAGAAAACCCCAAAAGGGGCCATGAAGAGTTGGATACAACTGAAAGTTGACTGCACAAGAGCAGGTATGACCTTGAGCAAGTCACGTCTCTCTAAGTTTCATTTGCCTCATCTTACAATGAGAGGATGGACCAGGTGATTTTATTTCAGCTCTAAATCCAATGATCTTATGACCTTAGGTGAGTAGCCAGGATGTTGTCACAGATTGATTTTCGGTGCTCTGGTTTATGAATTCTCACTTGTTATTTAGCGTTTTTGCTATTTCTTCCAAGAATACAAAGTACTGTTTCCTCCTGGACATGTCTTAGCCACCTTTCTCTTGATTCTCCCCCCCCCCCATTTTGGCTACTCTCATCTTTCATTGGTACCTTTAGGAAAAAAAGAGAATGTGTACCCTAAAGTGATGGCATCCCTTCCTTGTTCAAAATACTTTGCTGAAAAAAATCAAAATACTTTTCTGCCTCCTCACTGACTACAAACAAAGCCTGGGTTCCATAGCCATCCCCTGTGTATTCCCCACCTCAAGGCTTCTTCCTGTAATAGAAAGAAGGTTTAATTTCAAGTTACACTTCTGAATTTGGATTCATTCAGAAACTGATATTCACTAGTGGGACTCTAGGCAAGCTACTCAGTCCTTTTCAATGCCTCAGTTTCCTCATTTATAAAATAAGGTTAAAAATACGTGGACACCTCAAAGGAAAGGGCTTTGTAAAACCTTAACTTATTCTAGAAATGGGAGTTGTCATGACTAAGCCTGTCATATTTCACACTGTTAAAAAACACATATTTTACACTGTTTATTCACATATTCTGCATTTCATTGGAATGGCAGCTCCTCCAGGGCAAAATTTGTCTCAAATTTGTATTTGTGTCCCCAGTATTTAAGCAGTGTCTGGTATATAGTAGGTGCGTAAGTGTTTATTGGCTGACCATGCTTTCTTTCATTAATTCTTTCTCTTTCTTCTCCTTTCTTTCTACTCTCTCTCCTTTTCCCTTTCTTCTTTCCTCTCTCTTTCCCCTCTCTTTTCTTTATTTTTCCTTCTCCTTCCTTCCTGCCTTTTTTCTTCCTTCCTTCCTTTCCTTCCTTCTCTTTCTTCCTTCTTTTTGTTTCTCTCTTCCTTCCTTCCCTTCCTTTCTTCTTTTTCTCTTTCTTTATTTCTTCCCTCCTTCCTTCCTTCCATTATTCCTTCCTTCTATTTTTCTTCTTTCCTTCCATTCTTCCTTTTTTCTCCCTTCCTTCCTTTCCCTCCTTCCATTCTTCCTTCCTTCCTTTTTTCTCCCTTCCTTTCCTTCCTTTTTTTGCTTCCATCCTTCCTTTCTCTTTTTTTCTTTTTCTTCCTTCATTTCTTTCCTTTCTTCATTTTTCTCCCTTCCTTCCTTTCCTTCCTGTCTTTCTCCCTTCCTTCTTTCTTCTTCCCTTTTTCTCCCTTCCTTCCTTTCCTAATTTCTCTTTATTTTTTCTCTTCCTTTCCTTTCCTTTCTTCCTTCCTTTTTTTCTCCCTTCCTTCCTTTCCTTCCTGTCTTCCTTCCTTTCTTTTTCTTCATTCCTTCATCTTTCTCTCTCTTCCAATTTCTCTTCCTTCCTTCCTCTTTCTTTTTTTCTGTTTTTCTTTTTCCTTGTTTTCTTTCTTTCTTTTCTTATTTCTCTTTCCAATCTGGACAATTCACTGTCTTACTCTTCTCAGTTTGCCTTTTCCAAATCTCTCTACCTTAACATTGTTCCCCTCTACTTGCAATAGATGTTCCCGGCTCCCACCTCCACCCCTGGCCCCCAACCACACCTTTGTATCTCTGCCTCTCAAAAACTGCTTTCCTGCAAGGCCCAACTCAGCCAGCCAGGTTGCCAGGCTGCCAGGCTGCCAGGCTACTCCTCCTACTGGCCTCAGATGGAAGTGATCTCTTTCTCTCCTCTAGTATCCCATAGACGATGTCTCACCTGATCATATTTTAATTCGGTAAGAGTCCTCTTTGCAATGAAGGTCATGCCGTGCACACTATCTCATTCACGGAAACATTGTGGCGGAATATACGTTTGTTAAATGTGTGAAACATTATACAAATTTGAGTTGCTATTGCTATTTATGTTCTAGTTATTCACATCCGAGACTTAGCCCTCAGTCCAGAATACCAAACTATCAGCTCCATAAGGAGAAGGATTGTATTTTATTCACCTCTGCTGCACCAGGGCCTGGCACAAGGCTTGGCACATGGCAGGCCATAAATGTTGGAACTAAATTGAGAAGAGACGAAGGCCTGGCTTCTAGCTGGTGAGCTCTGTTTCTCATCAGTGACAGCGCCATGCAGAAATCCAGAGGCTCTGCTCCGGGAACATTTTAGAGCAATCAACGGGGTCTGGTTGGTTTTTATTGGGCAGGAATCTTAATGTTTCCTCTTCTTCTCTATTGTAATAAAACCACTCACTTTTTGTTCTTGCTTTAAGATCTCCAAAGCACTTTCCTCACTTATACCCCTGTGAGAGAGGTAAGGCAAAGATTAGCTTTCCCATTTTACAGATGAGGATATTAAGGTTCAGAGGGTCACCATAACTTGGCAAGTCAGTATCAAAGCCAGGGTTCAAACCCAGGCCTCCTGCCTCCAGTGTTATTGCTCTTTGCATGCCATCCCACTTTCATCTGACTCTAGTTCCAAATGCTGGGCCTAACTATGTGACCAGGAGTTTTGCTGTGTTCTGGTTTAATGGCCAATTTGCAGATGGCTTTTCCTGGCTGTGGTTTAGTCCACTGATGACCCATTGGCCCCGAATGAGTGGAGGTTTATGCTCTCGGCCTTGGTCACAGGAGAGCAGAGCCGGACTAAAACCTAAAACAAGGAGCCGCTCGGAATCAATATGCAGTGGGTGGTAAGTACGCATCTCATAGACAACTGGCGGCTTGTAAAACTGCCCCGGAGAATTTGTTTGCAGCTTTTGGAAACTTCCACTATAAATCAGAGGCACACGGCTTTGCTTCAACCTCAGCAGTGACAGCTGGAAAATGAGAAGAGGGGCCAGACAGGGAGCTCTAGAATCTTGGGGGGGAGGGGGTCCAGGGGAAGGCCATGAAACCATTAGCTGTGGCTTTCTGCAATAATTCACTACTGCCCCCACCACCACCACCACCACTAAGGGCACCAGAATCAGTTGGAGATGCCACAGATGTTTGAATGATAGAATCCTAGAAATAGAGAGTGGTCAGAACTAGAGAAGGCAGAGCAAGAAGTCTTAGAACAGAGGACCAAAAATGTCTGAGCTGAGAAGGATCTTGAAATTTGAAAGAAGGAACTTTAAAGCAAAGAACATAGATATGTGTGCTGATGGACCAGCTCAGTGGATTGCCCCCTTCAAATGCATGTTATAATTTGACATTCTTAGTCCTTGGGACCTAAGGCAGCTAGATGACTCGGTGGATAGAATGCTGGGCCTGGAGTCAGAAAGATCTGAGTTCAAATCCAATTTCAGTCAGTTACTCACTGTATGACCTAGGGCAAGTCAACTCTTATTTGCCTCCATTTCCTCATCTGTAAAATGGGGATAATAATAGCTCTTGCCTCCTAGGGTTGTGAGGCTCAGATAAGCTGATAGTCATAAAACCCTTTGCATAGTGCCTGAACAGAGTAGGCACTATATAAATGTTAGCTAACACTATTATCTGGGTTGGTTGAGGCAATCCCTTCTGAGTGTCTGTGACTCTCATTGAGAACCCCAACATTATCCTGGGGTTCAATGAAACCATAACAACTCTACAAGTGAGTAGTAAAAAGAGCCCTGAATTTGAAATCAGAGGATCTGTTTGAAGCCTGACTCTGGCACTTATTAGTTATGTGACCCTAGGTAGGCCACCTCTCCTCTGTGGACCTTAGTCTCCTCACCTATAAAATTTAGAGATTCTTTCTCATGGTTTTTTGCCCCCTTAGTCCTAATTCTTCTTTCATAGCATGACTGTATGGAAATCTGTTAAACACAATTGTGCATATACAAGTTTTACCAGGTTCTTTGCTACTATGGGGAAGGGAGGGGAGAAGAGAGGGTGGTAGAAAAATATGGAACTCAAAAACTTGCAAAAGGATGACTTCTGAAAACTATCTTTGAATATAACTGGGGAAAAAATTAAATAAAATTAAAAGATTGTACTAGATGACTTTTAAAGTCCCTTCTAACTTTTAATCTACGACACTATAAGTGCTAAACTTGGTATCACTGAACCTAAGTTCAAATCCTGATTCTGCTGTGTGACTTTGGGCAAGTCACCTCACCTCTCTGAACCTTCTTTCAAGAAATCTTGCCTTGTTCTCAGGCGACTCTTTGTTGGAATAGAGCCTCAAAGGCAGATTTTGGAGGTACACACACCACAACCAAATGTTCCTTAGTGTTACCCATGCCTCTTCTCTGTTCTGTTGCTGAGTTTGAACAAAAATAGACTAATAAAAATAGTCAGATTAGACTTTAAGAGTATCTTTCTTAGAACGCATATATGTTCTTCCCATTTCTCGTTCCTTCTTCTCTCTCTCTCTCTCTCTCTCTCTCTCTCTCTCCCTTTCCTTATTTCTATCTCCTTCTCCCCTCCTCAATATGCTTTGGGAAATCACTGGGCAATCGAGAGTAACTGCAGCTACTCACTAATATGTAATACTAGTGGATAAAGATGCAATGTGATGCTATGGAAAAAGAATAGGCTTGGAAGTAAGAAGTCCTAGATGAAAAGAGAGCTGGTTCTGGAATCTTGGGACCTGAGTTCAAGTTCTACCTCAGTCACTTGGTATCTGTGGGATCCTGGGCAAGTCAATTCACCTCTCTTGGCCTCAGTTTCATCACCTGTCAAATGAGTTGGCCTTGATGGCCTCTGAGGTCCCCTCTAGTTATAAGAATATGACTGGATAGCAGTTCAAGTCAGCCACAGGCTAACTGTGCAGCCTTAGGCATATCAGTCCAACCCCTTTTCTGGACTTCCTATATAACACTGATGGTCCTTGAACTATTTCCTTCCCAAGCTTGCTGTGGGTCTCAAATGTAATATTGTCCACAAGATCCTAGATCTAGAACTGAAGGGACTTTAGAGTCCATCTACTCCAGCTCCTTCATTTTACAGATGGGGAAATTGAGGTCCAAAGGGCAAAAAATAATTTGCTCAAGGTTCCCAGCTCATAAATGGTTGAGGTCCTCTGATTCCAAGCCAATGTTATTCCTATTGTAGCAACCCTACAGAAATGAGACCCACGAGTACTTTAGGCCTCTTCTTGAGGCGCAGGCTTACTTTTCCCTCACTGAAAACTCAGCCCAAAACCACGGAAATGGGAAGAGAAAGAAGGGAGAGGCTTTGGTGTCCCAAACTTCCTGCCAGAAGATAGGAGAATTCTTTTGGAGACAGAATAAAATGAATGTGAACAGAAAAAGATAGGTGGGAGTCAAAGGATACTAGGAACGGAAAGATGTCCTCAGAAAATCTAGTGGGAACCCCTCATTTTACAGAGGGCGAAACTGAGGCCCAGAGAAGGGAGAGAACTTGGTCAGTCACACATACCATCGCAGTCTGTGCTCTTCCTACAACAGAAATTCCTTTGCAAGCCTCCTAGCAAGGCCACTAGGGGGCACCATAGTGCACAGAGCGCCAGGCCTAGAGTGTGGAAGACCTGAGTACATATCCAACTTCAGACACTAAGCTGTGTGACCCTGGAAAAGTCCATCAGAGTAGTTCAGATCTGAAATCACCTGGAAAGTTCCTACAGCCCGCTGAATGGGAATTGCCATTTCTGAATGAAAACATCACTCGGGAGGGATCAAGGCCTTGCCTTGGAATTCCCTGCTCCTACGCCGATGTGCTCCTTCCTTGCCCAACTCTACAGTCTCCCGTGAAGAGATTCCACAAAGAGAAAACGCATGTGGATTTTCATTTCTATGAGATTTGGGCAAGGGGAAAAAGAATTTCCTAGAGGAGAATTTGCTCAGACCTTCTGGAATATTTATTTGGGGATTCATGTAGCCCTTCTCTTCTCTCCCATTTCCCAGATTGTTAGAGGGCCGGCAAAAGAGATTTAGGTAGGGGCACCTACTTAATCCTGAATCCCATGGGCCTGAAAACAGAAAGGTAAGGGACCCTGTGAGCTTAACTTCTTCCCATTCCTCAACAGTGACCATTTCTAAGACTCGAACCCCCTCACTGGTCAGTTTTGGGGTCCCCAAACTGAAATGCTACCATTAGCACTGATGTTGAAGTCAGGAGGACAGGAGTTCAAATCCACCCTCAGACACTTGACTCTTCTTAGCTGTGTGGCCTTAGACAAGTCCCTTAATCCTGATCGCCTCCCCTCCCGGTCCATCTCCAGTTGTCCTGATTCCTATCTGGCCACTGGACCCAGTTGTCTCTGGACGAGAAAAACGAGACTGGTGACTTAGCACAGCCCCCCCTCACGCCAACTGAATTCACATGCTTGTCATGGAATCGCCTCCCTGATAACATGGTCTTCAAAGATGAAGGACAAACAATACCGGTGTTTTAGCCACCCCACTAACTGTTGGAGCTATTAAGACAAAAATGAAACAGGGTTGAGGAGCTTACATTCCAGTGTAGAAAGAAGAGAAGCAATCTATCCAGAACCAAGGATATTCAAGATCTTTTAAGGAGAGAGAGAATCTCAACAATCTGAGGGCTCAGAAATGGCCTCCCAAAGGAGATGGCTTCTGAACTGACACTTCAAAGAATCTAGTTGCCCCAAATATAAGTTGGGTTTTTTGGTGGGGGGTGGTTTTCTGCAAAGGACATAGAGAATGGTGGGAAAGTAGCTTCTTCTAAAGTTTACAGAATATTTTCTGTATTTTCCTCCTGATAGCCCTGCGTGCGGGGTAGCACAAGCATTCTCCCAGTCCTATCTTGCAGACGGGGAAAGAGAGACCTTGAGAGAAGTGGCCACTTAACTAGTTATTTTCTGAGGCAGGCTATAAAGTAAGGTCTCTTGATTCTAAGTACAGCATGCATTCCCCCTATTCAATGCTGTCTCTACTAAGACCTTTGCCCCAACGAGCCTTAAGAATACAACCCTTTTGCTTGGCAACAGCTGAGGCACCCAGTGGAACAGACAGATGCCTCACTTGGCTTCCCTACTTTAGATGCAGACTATATTGAAAGCACAATTGAATTATGTTGCTGTGAACCACAAGCCTTTCTCACCTCACTAGGCTCTTGAGAGACAATGGGAAACGATGGCTGACCCCCTGTCTTGTTCCATGGTGTGTGTTGGGGGGGAGGGGGGTTCTCTATGGGGACGGTGTAAGGAATTACAGGCCCTGAGTAGACTTGCCCTCTACAATCTCCTTGACAACTGCTCAGCCAGCCTCTGGTCTCATCCAGCCTTGAAATTCACACTTGGCAGTACCCTTCATCTCTGCCACCTCTTCTGATTGACTGGCTCCTCCATTTAAGCAAGGGTGCCCAGGACCACCATGTCTCATTCCTCTCCGTTCTGTACTCCCAACTTCACTTCTTCCCCACCCCTTAGATTTTTAACTTCATTTTATGTGTTGTCCTTCTCCATTCCTCTACCCATGTAGGTTGTCATCTTTTCTGCAATTGATAGTCTCGGAGAGTTGCCTGGGTCCTTAGGGGGTTAATTGACTTGTCCAGGATTATATGTGTGTTCTTGAGGATAGGAATTTTCTTTCTGCTTGTTTTGATATAACCAACAGCTCATCGCTTGATTGTCCCACAGGGCTTAATAAAAGGGACGGAAGACCTCCTGCAAAGGGAAAGTCATTCCAGACAACCAACACATGATGCATTGGATAGAGCACCAGTTAGAAGGACCTGATTTCAAATCTAGCCTCAGAACCTTGACTCTTAGCAGCTGTGTGATCGTGGACAAGTCATTTAACCCTGATTGCCTCCCATCCAGGGCCATCTCCTTTTAGCCCAGATGGCTCTGGAGGAGAGGATGAGGCTGATGACTTGGCACAGCTCCCCTCACTCAAATATCATTTGCATGCATGTCATGGATTCACCTCCCTGATGTCACAGTCTTCTTCAGCATTCCATTGGCAGCCAACTTTAATTCCTGAGAAGAGCATCTTTACATTGACCACAAATTTGCTTCTCTTCAGCTTCCACCCACTGACTTGGTTTTTTCCCCAGGAGTTAAGTGGGATAGCCTTGAAGAAGAATACTTGAAGACCTTCCACCGTGGTGTCGCTTTCAATTCTATTCCCTGCAGACCAGTAAGCGTGAAGCAGGTGCCCGCTATGTTCCAGACAGACACCAGGATGTAGGGATACATCCCAAACTCCCACCACCTTTAAGGAGCTTTTTTTAGCAGCCCTTTGGGGATTAGGGCCAGAAGAGCCCTTCCATCACTCCTACCTCAGAGCTGACACAGATATTCTGACCACTTCCTGTCTTCAGTGAGCACACTTTTAATTTGCCTTTGAGCCAAGGATATACTAAAGAGGCAATCTCTGCCCCTTAGACCTCTGCCTCCTGCTGGCTCTGAAGTATAAAGAGGACTTCTCTGTGCTCTAGAAGGTTGATGGGATGGTGTTCTCTCCTCCCCCCACCCCAGCCCAGGTCTCATGATTTATTATTATAATATTTATATATTGCTTTAAGGTTTGCACAGTACTTTACAAATATCATCTTATGTGATCCTCACAACAGCCCTGGGAAGTAGGTGCTATTATGATCCACATGTTACAGTTAGGGAAACTGAGGCAGACCGAGGAGAAATGAGATACTTAGCATCACACAGACCGTAAGTGTCTGAGGCAAGAATGGAACTTGGAACATGAGATCTTGGAAGGCAGCTATTGATTTCCTCATTCCTAGAAGAGAGAGACAGGAAGGAAGAAAGAAAAGGAGGGAAGGAAGGAAGAGCGAGAGGGAGGGAGGAAGGAAGGAGGGAGGGAGGGAAGGAAGGAAAGAGGAAGGGAAGAAAGGAGTCCATTTGGAAATGATCAAGCTGTATGAAGTAGAAATAAAGTATAAAATAACTATTAAGTCACCCTTTTGCAAAGATTCCAACAAGGCTGACATCTCAGCTTGCCAATTGATTATAATCATTCCTTGATTCTTTATTGCTTAGTATCCCCCCTTCCTGTGTGGCCATAAAATGGCCTCTTCCATATCTGATTCATGTTTTCACTCCGATTACCATTTTTTTCAGTCCTCTCCTCTCCAGGAGAGTCCTCCCTTTAATCCTGAGCTCCAAATAAGATTGTTCCTGAGGAATCTGAACTGGGACTGGAATTGGATCCTAGACCCCCTATGAGGAGAAAGCAATGAACCCAGAGTAAACACAGGGCACAGAAAAGACAAGGATTGGTTCAGATTGCCCACCCCTATGGCCTCCTCAGCCTGGCAGCTCTGGGCTAGCCATTGGTCCAAAAATTCCACTGGGACAGGAGTCCTTAAAGTAATAGATTTGGACAGAGGGAGAATTTGTGATCTAATATGGGAGAAAAGAAATCTTTATTTCAATATAATTGATTCCCTTTTACAATCCAAGGTCTTTATGCTATGCTTCTAAAGACATGATTCTAAGAAGTCAGACATCCATAGGTTCTATTGGACCAAGAAACCAGGTCCAGAACCCGTACAAAATGATTAAGGAATTCTGTTCTCCAGAGATATGACAGAGTCGCAGATGAGTAAACACAAAGGAGGCCCAAGCCCCGCTCTTCTCCAGGCTAAGTATTCCCAGTGTCTTCAACGATCCTCAGATGGAAAATTCTCCCCTATGAAGTTTTCATGATTATTTTCGTACCATGGTTCCTCATGGTAATGCCTAACTTTAATCTCCCCTTAATAAATTCTACCCTCAGTCTCAAAAGCTCTGCTCATGATTCCTCCCTCAGACTTATCAATAAGGGGATGTTTCTGGCTGCCGCTGCTCCCCAGGGGAGAGCTTTTCCTCTGCAATACTGAATGAATTAACAATGACCCTGGGAGGCCTTCAGGCTGGCAGTTTACAAAATAGATCTAAGAGGAATAATCTTGGGTAAATTTTCCAAATACATGAATGCCAAATTTAGCTTCTGATTTATTTATTTATTTGTTTGGTTTTTGATGAAGGCCCCTCTTGGACTCAATGAAAGGCCAGAGTGGAGGTCTGGTATATTTGGTTCCAGGCCTGGGAAGAGAGGATGAAGAGAGAGCCCCACCTCTCTGAATCTTTATTTTTTTGTAACTACATTTTCGGTGTCAAGTTGCAATTGTTGGAGGTTAACCACAAACAGGTGAGGCTCAGAAGCTCCACGCACTACCCCCCCCCACCACCACCACTCCCATTGTCTGGGTCTGGATGGAAGGGAGGACAGCTGGGTTGGACCATATTCAAACAACATCTAAATCTCAAACAATGTTGGATACCCAGCAAGAGAGGAGTCAGAAAGGAAGGGTAAGTCATGGCTGCCCAAAGATTGACGAGGTAACTTCCAGGGGGCTGGGAAAGACAGTCCCCAATTTTTTTCAAATCCACAATCCAGGAGATGCCTCTCTTCCCTTAGTGGCTCTTCACCAGTCAATACTCTGGATTGTGGTGGGTAGGATGAACCACTATGTATTCAGGGATGAGAGGGAGTACTAGCAATATGTCTCGGAAAATATCGGCCATCTCATTCCTGTAGACGTGGCCTCCATCAAAATAGAGCATGGCCCAGACACCATGATTCATTAGGAAGTTTAGAGTCAAAGGACCTGAGTTCAGATTCAGATTCTGCTGGACAAATCTCTTAATCTCTCTGATCCTCAGTTTCCCCATCTGTAAAATGTAAGGAGTTGGACTAAATGGTCTATGAGATTCCTTCCAGCTCTAGGTCTAGGATCCTCTTTGTGACTTTGGACAAGTCACCTCATTTCTCTGGTCCTCAGCTCCTTCAGCTATATGCAGGCCCTCTCTTCAGACTCACTCCCCCAACTCTTATTGGTACTGATAAATTGGGTTCCCCATGAGGAACCTAAGGTTCTAGGGCAGCTACTCTTCAACTTGTAGTTTATGAGCCCCCCACTATTGTGCTTCCTATTAATAGTCAGCCAGTGAATTCCATTAGCTTTTAGAAAAGACATTTACTTAAATGACATTGCAAGAACAGTAGTTACAAAGTATTGGCCACCCCAAAACCTGAGGTATACTCGCTCACAGATACAGATAGGGACTATAGTGGCAGGATGACCACAATCCTCAAGTGTTGAGTCCCATTTACAGAGAGCACATATCACCTAGGCAAAATTTATAATTCTATAAAGACTTCTTGTTTTGTCCATTAGTCAAGTCCAACTCTTCGGGACCCCATTTGGAGTTTTCTTGGAGAAGATAGTGGAGTGGTTTGCCATTTCTTTCTCTGGCTCATTTTACAAATGAGGAAACTGAGACCCAGGGTCACACAGCTAGTAAGTGTCTGAGGCAGAATTTGAACTCAGGTTTTCCTGACTCAATTGTCCCATCTAGCTACCTGCTCCTCATTTGAAGGACTGTTTACCAAGAGATGACTGATAGTTTTTTTAGCCATAACACAAGATGATGGCTATGTAACTGGGGCTCAGTGGGATCCCAGATTAAGGCTAGAAGGGCTCTCTGAGGCCTCTAATCCAGTTCCCTACATTTTCCATGTAAGAGTATGCCTCATTTAAGATTTCTGCAAAGTTGAAGGTCAGAAGGGGCAAAGACTTTACATAGAAATGTAAAGCAGAGACCCTTTCAAGTGTAAAGGAAGCATTCCAGCACTGAGAAAGGAGGCCTACACTTGAATAGCTCAGCTGCATATGAAAAGGACAACAAAAGCAACAAACTTGCCCCAGGGAAAATGTATGCACCAGAGTCGACTTCTCTAAGGGACAGATGGAGAGTGCTTCACAATTGGTTCTCTGGAACCCCAGTTCAGCCATGTCCTTTTTCAATCTTGATTTCAAAAGTAACCCATTCCATCCCTGCCTCATGGCGCCAAAGACCTTGGCTGATGCCTCGACAGGCAGAAATGGCCCTGGATTTGGAGGACTTGGGTTGGCATCCAAGCTACCCATTCTAATCACTTGGCCTTGAATGAGTCCCTTCCTCTCCCTGCCTCACGTTCCTTTTGTGTACAATAAACAAGTTGGGTTAGATGAGCTCCAAGGTCCCTGCCCTTTTTAATATATTATATTCTCTAAACGTGGTACTATTGCTCTGGGGAAAGGGAGGGGGCAGGGGGCAGGGGGAAGGAGGGAAGGAGAGAGGGCTCTTCATCCTGGAGTGGGGGAAGGGGCTGTAAAGATGAATCCCAGCTCCTGCTCCAACACTCTTTGCAGCCTTGATGGAAGGATGGATCCAAGAGAGTATGGACAGGGTCAGAACTGCTCCTGGGGAACATGATGAAAAACTGCCCCCCCCCCCAGGAACTCCCCCACTTCTTTTCTCCTGTAGGCCATTTGTGAGTCAGGTAACATTTTTTCTTTTATCTCCAGGCTGATAAACCTAAGTCTGTGGTTTCCTTCTCCTGCAGCTCCCACCCCCACCTCTTTGGAATGTAAGCATTTGTCTTCTATTTCCTGGCTCCTGACCCTTCTCAGCAGCCAGCTCCTTCAAGGGAGGCCAAATGAGCCTTCCTTTCCCATCCTGCACGCGGCTCCCTCCTTGGATTAGCAGCAGATGGGAGCTGGAAAGGCCTCCAAGTGGGGAGCCAGGGCCCCAGCTCCCAGGACTCTGCAGCAAGCTCACTGCTAGCTCTGCCAACACTGGCTATCATCTGCAGGATGAGCCGCCTTCTTCTCTTGAGCCTCCCCTGCCCCCTTCTAGCATCTAACTCAGGGCTGGACCCTCACCAGGCCCCTGGCTGCTGCCTTGCTGGGTAATTTTGTTCTTGAATGGTCCAATTGCTCAAGTATAGTTGATGTCTTTTACATATATATATATATATTACACACACACACACACACACACACACACACACACACACATTCAGTCTTCTTCTAATATAAGATATGCAACCCCCTCTTTCCCAAAGCAAAAGAGTTAAGTCAAAGGAATGGACATAACAGTCAACTCTAACTTGGGTATCCATTAGGTCCCCCCCACTCCCACCCCCAGGCAGCTAGCTAATGCAATGGCTTGAGATGGGGCTTACAGTCAGGAAGTCCAGAGTTCAAATCCAGATCAGATGCAAACTGTGTGACCACTGAGCTAGTCACTTAATATCGCTACCTGCCTCAGTTTACCCAACTATAAAATGGGTATAACGACACCTATCTGCCCCTCCTCCAAAGATTGCTGTGAGGATCAAATGAAATTAATTGTAAAGTGCTTATCATTTCACCTAACCCACAGCCTACTGTATAGGTTCTAGGGGTAACTCTTTGTTTTTGGTTTTTGGGGTTTTTTTTTTTAGTTTTTGGCAAGGCAATGGAGTTAAGTGACTTGCCCAAGGCCACACAGCTGGGTAATTATTAAGTGTCTGAGGCCAGATTTGAACTCAGGTACTCCTGACTCCAGTGTCCATGCTCTAACCACTGTGCAACCTAGCCACCCAGGGGTAACCCTTTGGATGGCTACTTCTAAACCTGTCATTTGAGCCCCCACCCTTATGCTTATTTCCTTTCTTTCTCCCTACTCTCTATTTAGAGCCATGAAGCATGTTTTACTATTGATCAGTTGTTTTTCAAACATGTCCATCCCTTCATAACCCCATTTTGGAGTTTCCTTGGCAAAGATACAGAGTGGTTTGTCATTTCCTTCTCTAACTCATTTTACAGAGGAGGAAACTGAGGCAAACAGGGTCAAATGACTTGTCCAGAGTCACTTTGCATCCTCATTTTGAATAGTAGAAAGGTGTTCTAAGTAGATAGAGTGCTAGATTTGCAGTCAGGAAGATTGTATGGAAATTCATCCTCAGACACTAACTTTAGCTGTGGACAAGTGGCTTCACCTCTGTTTGCTTCAGTTTCCTCCTCTGTAAAATGGGGGAAATAATAGCATCTCCTTTCCAGGCTGGGATAGTGAAAACAAGCATGAAACAGTACTTTCCCTCTAGGAGCTTACAATCTATTGAGAGAGGTAACATGTCCATAAATGAGTTCATCCAAAACAACTTTTGGTTTTCTTGCTTTCTCAAGTGGGAGGGGAAAGAGAATGAGGAATTCAAAACTCAAAAGAAAATAAAATTGAACTTTGAAAAGTAAATAAATAAATACAAAGTGACTTAGGGAGAAGAAGTCAGGGAGAGGGAAGGGAGTTTGGAAGTCAGTAGGCTTCTTGTAGGACATGGCACCTAAGAACAGTTTAGAAGGGAAAAAAGTGATTCTAAGAGACAGAGGACTGAATCGGAGATATCATATCAAAAACCACAATTACAGTTCTCAGGTTCAGTCCTAGATAGCCTATTTTAGGAAAGATGCTGATAAGCTGCCGAGTACCCAGAGGATCTCAATTAGGAGAGTGAAGGATCTTAAGTTCATGTCATCTGGGGACTAATGGATAGAATCTGGGATATTTAGCCTAGAGAATAAAGGACCGAAGTAGGATAGGGAAAAAGGGATTGACAAAATATTATTTATGTGACCCTGGACAAGTCCCATCTTCTCTCTGGGTCTTAGTTTTCCCCTCTGTAAAATGAGCAGATTGGACTAGATGGCTCTGAGGTCTCTTCTAGTTCCAGACCTAGGATCCTAATGACCTTGGTAAAGTCCCTTCCACTCCCTGGTCTTCAGTTTCCTCCTCTGTAAAATGGGGGGGTGGGGGTGGATTAGACAGGACTGAAGTTTTAGATGGATATTCCTATGGACCTGTGAACTTAGCTTTGTTCTACTCGGCCTCAGAGGTCAGATCTAGGGAGGAAGTTGCTTGTCATAGGTTGGATATCAAGAAAATCTTGCTAACATTTGGTGCTAACCAAATGTGGAACCAGTTCAAGAGGTCATGGGTCTACCTTCCCCCAAAGACACACTAGTCACTTGTCAGATAGGCTACATAGCGAATTCCTTTTCTGGGTATGGTTTGGACATTTGGGGGCCTAGGGTCCCTTCTGGATCTGAAATTCTATGATTCTGTGAGCTGGACTCCACGAACCTTCTCTCTTCAGAACACACAATTATGGATTTCACAGTAAAGCCACAGAGTTCTGTACACTCTTCCTGTCCCCAGAAAGGGTTCTTGCCCAGCCCACAATTGGATGGTTTCCCCAAAGGCTGGGTTTTCTCTGGGAAGCGAGAGATTCCATACCCACGTTGGTCTCTTGAAATTTCTGAGAACAACAAAGCTTTGCTGAGTGTCACCAATATCCAGCTTCATTTCAATCTCTCCTTCTTCCACAGATCTGACCATGTCGATGCCTTTCTTAAATGCCAGGCTGGCATCCTATTTCCTCTAGGATAAAATATAGACTCCTCTAGATGGCATGTAAGGCCTTCATGGTGTGGTTCCTACATACTTTTCCAGATTCATCATCTATAACTTCCCTTCGTACACTTTCCATTCCAACCAAATGGATTGACTTGCTGTCCCTACCATGTTGTTTTCTCTTCATCTAGCACCATTCAAGGCTTAGCTCAAGACCCCTCCTACGCTGGGCCTTTTTGATCCCCTCCCCTTATTTCTTAGGGCTTCCCCACCAAAAAATTACTGTGCATGTACTAGGTAGGCCTTTTACTTTGTGCCTTCTGTTCTCCCAGGTAGATTGTAAGCTTCTTGAAGGCAGGAATATTTCATTTTTGTCACTGAGGCCAAGTTTGAACTGGGGTCTTCCCCTCTCAGGGTCTCAGATATTTTATTAGCAGTGTGACCTTGGGTAAGTCACTTAATCTGTGTCTACCTCTGTTTCCTCCTCTGTAAAATGGGGTTAATAATAGCAACCTGTTGTTGTGAGGATCCAGTGAAATATTATTTATAACGTGCTTATACAGCACCTGCCATAGAGTTAGGTGCTTAATAAATGTAGCTATGATGATGAGTTAGCAAAGCTTGAAGTGCAATCCAGATCTTCTGATTCTAAGGCTTGGCATTGTGGTCTGTGATGAGGGCTCAGGAGGCTTTCCTCTATACCTCCAAATATTTAGCCAAGGTTAACTGAAATTCCAGGCTTAGAGAGTCTCAATTTAAGTAACTTGCTTATTCAACTTAAGTAACAAGTTCACTTATTTAACTTCCATCCTCTTTGTCTTTTTTTTTTATTTTGATGCAAGTAATCTATCTCATCAAGATTAGAAGTACAAGGAAGAAGAAAAGAGACAAGCATTTATTAAGTACTTACTGTATACCAGGTGCTATGCTAAGAACATTGCAAATCATACCTCATTTGAACCTCACAACTACTCTTGGAGGTAGGTGGTATTATGATCCCCATTTCACAGACAAGGAAACTGAGGCAAATAGAGGTTGTGACTTGCCCAGAGTCTCACATCTATAAGTGTCTGAGACCAAATTTGAACTCAGGTCTTCCCGACTCCAGGTTCTGGTGCTCTATCCGCTGCAGCGCCACCTAACTGTCCTATGGTAGATTGTCCACTCACAGCCAAATTCCACTGTTGATCAGCACCAGAATTTTGACTTTCTCTGTTTCCAACCTGGGTCAGTTTGTTCCAACTTAGACAATCTGGTAGCCCTGCCCTCCCCAATTCCTTGGGATGAGAGGTTCATCATATTGGTGTGGGACTTAGTACAGACTCAACTGTAGTTCCGAACTCCCAGGATCAACTGATCCACTAGCCTCAGCTTCCTCAGGAAAAGGATTACACTTATGCCTGGTTTACTCCATCCTCTTAAGGGACCAGCTGCCAAAAAGCCACATTACAGGTATAGAGATTTCCATATAATAGGCATGGAAATGTATGACTCCAGGTTCACACTGAGCAGATCTAATCTTAGGAGATTCCATCTTTAGTGCTTAGCACTTTGAAGAGAATCATAATCAAGT
Source organism: Macrotis lagotis (assembly GCF_037893015.1). Taxonomy (NCBI): domain Eukaryota; kingdom Metazoa; phylum Chordata; class Mammalia; order Peramelemorphia; family Peramelidae; genus Macrotis; species Macrotis lagotis. Next base: position 28,304,313 of record NC_133666.1, read on the forward strand.
ATCTTTCTTTTCCTGCAGGGAAGGACTAAGTTGCCTAAGAGCTCTAGATCCCTGAGAAAAGAAATTAAGGGATTTTGAGGATAAGGACAAATGAAGTATTAAAACCAAGCCTTGATGACTTAAGAATTTTGTCTAGGGATGATCTTATCTGAGGGGCAGGTAGGTGACTCTATGGTGGATAGAGCATCAAACCTGAAGTCGGAAAGACTTGAGTTCAAATGTGACCTCAGATACTTACTAGTTGTATGACACTGGGCAAGTCACTTCACCCTGTTCATCTCAGTCTCCTCAACTGTAAAATGAGCTGGAGAAGGAAATGACAAATCACTCCAGGATTTTTGCCAAGAAAAGCCCCAATGGGGTCATGAAGAGTTAGACATGACTGAAAAATGACTAAACTACAATAATCCTGTCTGAAGCACAAAGGCAAAATAAGAAGTCTCGTGTCTCTAGCATTTTAAGCTTTATAAAGTTCCTTCTAGGTGATGTAAATAGGGCAGATATGATTGCCCCCATTTCATAGGTGAGGAAACTGAAACCCACAGATGCAAATTGGTTTGCTCGGGATGACAGCTGGTCAATGTTAGGACGCTTGATCTCGAACCCAGATCTCCTGATTTCAGGTACAGTTCTCTTATACTGTATCACCCAAATGAGAGTCCTCACTAATGTTGCCTGGTATAGAAAAAAGAACAGAAGACCTGAGTTCTAATCTGAATTTGAATTCTCAGTTTACTTTCAGTTCCCTTATCTGTAAAATGGAGATCATAATAACTGCTGTTGTGTAATCTTGGACAAACTGCAATCTTTCTGATTTAATTGTTTTTCTCATCTCTGAGAAGGGAATAATGATGCTTGCACTTCCAAACCACCCAGACATGTTATGGAGATTAAATGAGATTTCTAGAAGAATTCTAGTGTAATAATAGACATTGTTGTCCCCATTTTACAGAGGAGAAAATTGAGGGTGAGCAGGCTCAGAATCATACTGTTGGCCAGGGAAGAACAAGGATATGAAGGGAAATTAATTCCATTCTCTTCAAGAAGTATTTATTAAACACTTAAGATGTTCCAGAAACTGTTCTGTGCACTGGGGATGCAAAGACAAAAATCAAAACTGACTTCCAGATTAATGTCCTTCCCATCAGACAGGAATCCTCCCCAAAGGATTTTTGACCTTTAAATCTTTTGTAAATTCTCCAAAAATCACTATAAAAATCCCTGTTTCTCCCAGAAACATGAAAAGCAACAAGTATTGATGCAGACATCAAAAAAGCACTGAACAAAATAAAATTGGTGCTAATGAAAACCAAATATAGGTGGCTTATTGCTTTTTGGAAAAGTACTGGCTCCTCAAAACAATGTCATATATAGTAGGCATGAGACCTATGGTTCAGGCCTCACACAGTCCATATTCAAACTTGGGGGCCTCACCCACAAATGTCAGTTTCATTTGGAGTTGCCCCCAGAAATCTCTTGCTAATCCCATGATATAGGTCACATATAAGTTTCTTCAAAAACAGATTCCCAGTTCCTATATAAGCACTCAGGGTACCAAATGCATCATGAGTACCGGACAGCTTTCATTTTACACAAGGTTGCATGAGTAGATACTAAAAAACATATATTATTTGAATAGCCCCAAGAACTGAGCATGGAGTTACCAACAAAGCAATACCCTAAACGTTCCCATAAAAGCCCTTTCCCCTATAGATTCATGTGCAGTTCTTTCTAGACTCACAAAAAAGACACATACTCTGAGGACTTCTAAATGAGCACTCCCCTTCCCATTGGACCTGTATTATCTGAGTAACTCACTGACTTTATTTTTCAGGTAGTACTCTGCTCAGAAACAATGTAAAGTCTATCCTCTTCTTTCTCCAAGCAGCATGGTAAAAGAATTCTTCTCTCCCTTGAAATTCCAGACCCTAAAGTGTTGAACTTGGATCCTCTGAAGTTTGGGAGTCTTCATCAAGATGAATTTTGCCTATATTGAGAATAAGTTAGAGGATCACAGATTTTGGAATTTAAAGGGACCTCAAAGGGTCCAAAGTCCAACAGAGAGTAAATAGGAAATTAGGATTGGAACCATGACTTCATAACTAGAATTCATCCCATTGCACTAAGACACTAGCTTAATAATAATAATAATAATAATAGCTGATGTTTATATAGCATTAACTATATGACAGTCCTATATGTTATAATTTTCTGGGATTCTCACAACTCAAAGGTCAGTGCTATTATCACCTCCATTTTACTGATAAGGATACAAAAAGCCTAAGTGACCTGCCCAGAGTTACATAACTAGTAAGTATGGAAGGCTACATTTGAACTCAGGTCTTCCTGATTCTAGGTGAAATGCTCTCTCCACTGGGCCACTTAGCTGCTACTCATTTTATGAAGAAAACCAAGACCCTTTGAAAATCTTGAAGCACTGCATGACTGTTTGGTGGTAGTAGAGGTGATGGTAATAGTAGCGGTAGTAAGTGACTTACCCAAGGTCATACAAGTCAGAAGCAAGACAAAGACATTTGAATGCAGGTACTTGAACTCCAGATCCACAGCTCTGTGCCTGAAGTAAGCTATTTTCTAAGCCCCAAAGCAACAGATATACACTCTACAACCATATACATTCTACCTCATACCACCACAAGCAAAACAAAGGGAACAAAGCTAGAAAATCAGACAACAACTGCCTGAAAGTGGGCACTCTCATCTGAGGAATCCCATCCTTGAAAAAAAAAAAAGCTTTTGATATAAATGGGTTTCTGCATTTGCTACAATAGTCTAGAATATTCAAACAAAATATTTCA